>NC_048897.1:42508201-42510170 GCF_011077185.1 Oxyura jamaicensis | reverse complement strand
AGGAAAGGAAAGGAAAGGAAAGGAAAGGAAAGGAAAGGAAAGGAAAGAAAAGAAAAGAAAAGAAAAGAAAAGAAAAGAAAAGAAAAGAAAAGAAAAGAAAAGAAAAGAAAAGAGAAAAAAGAAAAGAAAAGAAAAGAAAAGAAGCCAAGGGCAAAGGGCTGTATGAAAGGAAATTCTTCTGCCAGCTGGTCCCAGAGCTGCCCAAGCCCCAGTGAAACTCTGGGGAGCAAAACAGAGACCCCCAGTCCCACTACTCTCCACATTATAGTGGGAGATGTCTGCTGGGACACTGACAGTTGTTGTTGCCAAACTCACAAACAAGATTTCAAGACTTAAACATCTGAATCAACAGTGTATATTTTATTGCACACCATTGCCACCAGGATTTTTACAAGCTTATCATAACTTCACATTTCTGTGCCATTCCTAACTCTCTCTGCTTCTGCCCTTGCTCTGTGTTTCATTTACCTGCAGTGTTAGTCCTGCCCTGATGCTTCTTTTTTCTCCTCCTCTCCAAATCTCTTCCTCTCCCTACTCTCCCACTTCCCATTTCCAGGTGTCCACAGGGCTCACCTTCTCCCAGATCTTTGCCTGGGTGCCATCAAGGTCAAAACGAAGCCAACAATGATGCTTCTTGCGTGAGAACCAAGTCAAAGCTGTGCTCCTGCCTTGCCCTCCAGCATCAGCCACAAAGCCTCCTCCACCTGCACGGCCACAGTTCAGAACAAAAAGGCAATGGGACAAAGGGAACAGGGTCTTTTAAGGATGACATTAAAATATAACTAATCTTTTATCTCGGGCTGTGCAAGCTGGTAGGCCCTCTCTTTGGTGAGTTCACATTTCACTCTCCAGCGAGGTTGCCTAATCCTCCCCAACAAGAATTCAGGGGAAGCACAAGCCTTCCTCACCCCAGTTCTCCAGGGAACTGTGCTTGGCTCTGCCTCAGCAGAATGAAAAGGAAGACGGCCACAGAAGACGGCCACAGCTGAACCGGATCCATGGAGCCTGAAGGGCACAAGAGCTCCCACCAACGCCTGAGTCACGCTGTGAGCCGGAGGCGTCACGCATCAGCAGGGCAGGCACAGGATCAGACACAGCTGCTGAACTGCCTAGAAAAACTGCGAGAGTGAAAAGAGACATCAAATATGGGTTTGTATGAGTATCAGTAAGCTCTCTTCTGCAAAACTGTATCTTTACTGCATGCATAAGGCCCTGGATCAGTAGGCAAAACATCTGGCCTAAGTAATAGTGACAAATGGTGAGAGCTAGATAACTTCCTCCCTTTTATCACAGAGCTCCTACAGCAGTCACACAAATCTGCAAGCACCTACACGGGCTCACAGCTGTTGTCCTCCCCACAGAGAAGCTCAATAAACTCACTTGATCGATAAACTTTATCTCACAAATGTAACTCACCCTGGAAAAAAAAAATCCCAGGAAGAAAAAATGAAGAAAAGGAAACTCCCCTGGGGGATTAAGTCCATGCTCATCCCTTGGTCAACCAACTCTTGAGGTCTCAAACTTCTTACCAATGAACCCTCGATGTTCCCTGTGCTAACTTATAGAGTGCCCCCACCCTCTGCAACTTGACATCCGTGCCTGCCATAGTGGGGTTCAGTATCATTAAACAAAGATTATTACAAACAGCTTGAGCATGCAGGGACAAGACAGACCTTCACAGATTACAGCAGCCTGGGAGGGGCTGCACAAACACCGACAGCGAGGTCAGAAACCCAGTGATCTTGACGAACTGGAAAAACCATCTGGAAAAAGCAATTTAGCACAGACAGCTGGGAATAACTGGGTAAATAGGAAATGTGCAAGTACAAAATTGTTGCACACAGCTGGTCTGAAAAGGGGCTGGGCATATAATGGGTCACTGGCTGCCCACATTTCGATGATATTGTTATGGGAGGGAGAGGAGAGGAGAGGAGAGGAGAGGAGAGGAGAGGAGAGGAGAGGAGAGGAG
>NC_048897.1:42360763-42508101 GCF_011077185.1 Oxyura jamaicensis | reverse complement strand
GAGGAGAGGAGAGGAGAGGAGAGGAGAGGAGAGGAGAGGAGAGGAGAGGACTCTCTTATTCAGATATATGAACAGGAGTGTTGTCTGCACATACCCAAGGGTATTGCCCATTACTCATCCATGAAGGTTTCAGGGAGCAGTTCAAGGAAATCCAGATCAACTGAAGAAAGAAGACACTAACAAGAATCAGAGATTAAAAAATAATGATCACTATAATTCAGGGAAGAAAAGACTAATTTTTGAAACTTTCTTCAGTTAGATAGCCTAGAAAGTGTCTGCAAAGAGAGAGGAAATAAATTGTTTCCCCTGCCCACCGTGGGCAAACATTACAATTATGAAACAGTTCTGGTGGAGAGGGTAATTCCTGCGAGGCAGATTGCCTGGAAGATCAGAGGATTTGAATAACAGATTAAAAACACTTAGGTAAGGCACGTGTTAGGCCAAGCTGATCCTTCCAAGGCTTGAGTTACAGGACAGATGCGTATAAAGGAAAAAGTCTAAGTTTACAGGACTGCCTGGGGCTTCCTGTCTGGTTTCAGGCACTGGCTTCAAGTGTAGGGGCTCAGCAAGGCCTCAGCTCCCATTGGGATGTAGAACAGTGCAAGATACAGCAGGGCTGGGTGCCTCCCAGAGCCACCAGAGATGCATCAGCGGGCAGGGGCAGCCTGCTTACTGGCTCTCTGATGCTGCTCGGCCCAAGGGGAGACACGTTAGGGAATCCATCATGGAATCCAAAGCGTCTGGGAGCTGCCTGGGTGTTTGATTTGATCTGACAGCATCTAGAGATGAGAAGAAACCCAGCTGAGCGTCCTGAAGATTTGAAGAAGACATAGAAAAGGTCAGGGATTCACCAGATGGTTTGCATGCTCATCTTATCTGCTTGTTAGCTGTAAAGATGGTCCAAAAGCTGCAAAATCTGTGACTGGTTCTTAGGACTTGTTCTGTACTGGTAGTTTCAGACCTAGTCAGCAGCATCCTTGTCTTTTTTTCTTTTTTTTTTTTTTTCTTTCTTTTTTTCTTTTTTTTTTTTTTTTCTTTGCACAGAAGGTAAAAACTGGCTTCATTAATATAAAGTATTCCACTGCAGGTGTTTTTTGGCATTGTAGTGAGCTGCTACACTTGGAAAAAGACAACTGAACAATGGAAAGAAAAAAAAAAGAAAAAGAAAAGAAAAGAAAAAAAAAAAAAAAAGGAAGAAGAAGAAGAAAAAAAAAAAAGCTCTTTTCATCCTGCTTCTGGAACTTACTCCCTAAAAGCTGACTTTGCAGGCCTGAGGAGCTCATGTTACTCTAAACAGCTCGAATATTCCCCTCATTGTTCGAGGCCACTGGTATTCCCCTTTCTCAGCCCCTTGCCTGCAGAAATAACCAGCGGCTCAAAGGGAGCTCCCTGCTGGGGCTGTCAACAGCTTGCTCTTCCCCTGGGAAGCCTCTGGCATGGGGCACCTCGATCCGGGGCAAGGTTTGCCAGGGGGAAAGTCGAGTTAATGCACAAATGGGAGAAGGCTGCGGGAGGGGAGAATCAGACAAACATTAGGGTTGGAAGAGAGCTCCAAGATCAGCTGGTCCAACCATCTCCCTACCACCAATGTCACCCACTTAAACGTGTCTCAAAGCACCAGGTCCAAGCTTTTCTCGAACACCCCCAGGGACGGTGACCCCCCCCCCCCACCTCTCTGGGCTACCTGTTTCAATGCCTGACGGCTCTTTTGGGGAAGAAATATCTCCTCAAAAACCTCTGTGAGTCCAGGCGTGCGGGAGCCACATCTCAGGGCGTGTAGTACCGGGGCTGAGATGCTCTGCGGGGAGGATGCTCCCCAGCCTCCCGTTTCGATTTCTCCCCTAACCTCGGGTTCGGAGAACGTTAAACCCTCCAGATTCGGAGGGGATGGAGGGGATGAGCTTGTGGGCGAGGGAAGGGGGGGGGGGGACCCGCGGAAGGGCGCTGAGCGTGTCCTCCCCCACCCCCCCCCCGCCCCTCCCCTCCCCTCGCCCCATCCCTGTCCCGCCCTTTGCCCGGAGCCTCCCAGCCCGGCCTCCAGTGGCTGAGGACGGCGGGGGGGAGTTGTCCTCCTGCCCGCCCCCTCGGAGGCGAGGCCCCGGCGCTAGAAAGAGCGGGCGGCGCGGCGGGCGGCGGCAGTGCGCGGAGCGGCAGCGCGCAAGGGCCGGGCCCCGCCGGGGGGGGGGGGGGGGAACGGAAAAAAATATATATATTATATATATATATATATAGGAGGGTGCTGAGCATGGCTCTGGATTTCCTCGCGGGATGCGTCGGCGGTGAGGCTAAAAATAATAATTAAAAAATCATGTATATAGATATTAAATTAAGATGGGGGAAAAGGAAAGGGGGAGGGAGCATTTTGAGAGCTCGGAAGGGGGGAATGATAAATGTTTTGCCCTTCGCCAAGCCGGGTTTGGGCACGGGGAGGAAGGGGAAGAAGCGCCGGTGGCTTCCTGCAGCGAGGGGGGGGGGCGGCAGCGAGCGCTGGGGGGGGGCTCTGGGAGCTGCCCCCCGCAGGCGGTGGTGGAGGAGAGGATGGTGGGGGGACCGCGGGGCTCACCCTCCTCGTCCCCCCGCTTGTGGCCTCCGCTCCTTTCCCCCTTCTGCTTTTAGCGGCTGGGAAATCGCGTGCTGGAGGGAGCCCTGTACCGGGTTTGCTCGGTTAGCCGCGGTCGCGGTGCTCCCCTGGCACAGGGAATTTTTTTTTGTCTGCTCAGCACAGATCTCCCTGTGGCCTCTCCTGTCGGCGGTCAGAAGTGGGTTGGACTTCTTCTGGTTCGGGCTTACAGCAGCGTGGAGCTAGCAGAGCCCTTGCTTTATAGCCGGTAGCTGTGCTTTCCTAGCCGACAGGCCTGCACGTACCTTGCAAAAATTCCTTCAGTGCTATAGGAAGGCAAAGGCAGTCCTTCTGCAGGTGCCACTGTCCCATCTGGAAAGGCACCGTGCAGAGAGCCGGCTATTTCTTCCTTCTTTAGAGGTGCTTCTGGGTTTTCTGTGCTTCCCCAGAGCGGGGTGTTGATGAAATAATTCACTTTCGGGGCAATCTGCAATTTCTGCCCCCTGCGCTTGCCTTAGGCTGAGGCCAGGACTTGCTGCCAAGCATCCTGTGTGACGTGGCGCTCCCCATAGCTCGGTCCCTGCCTGGAGCTCCCAAGCTTGCCAGAAGCATAAAGGCATCTGGTACTGGTGTGAGGGACCACACCGTAGGTGTCCTGCCTCCCGGCCTGCCTGCCACGCCGCGTGCTGCTATCCCCACAACCACGCTGTCTGCTTTATTTCAGGTGCTGCTGGAGTGCTTGTCGGACACCCCTTCGACACTGTCAAGGTGGGTTGATGACGAAATATTTCTGTCTCTATGTAGAAAAGTTGATGTTTTTCCAAGGAGCCGGGGAGGAAAAAAAAAAATCCCCAGATGTTGTAGCAGCATAAATCTGTGATTGAAAGCTTAGAGCAAGCCTCTCGAGCTGTGGTTCATAGACTTGTAGCCTCCAGCCCTTCAGAAGCAAACAGATTCCCTGTATGTATGATTCAGCCCTGTAACATGACCAAGCGTTGGTCCAAACCACAAGTTCGTCAGTGCAGTAACATCATGGCATTCAGAAACAGGATCTTACATTTAACTTCATTTTATTCAAAGCTTGCTTTCCTGCAGCCCTTCACCACTAACTGCTAGAACTGCCTCTACCCCCACTTGTAACTCCAACCTACTTTGTCACTAGATGGAAAGCTTTGTTTCGTTCCCCCCCCCCCCAGGCTGTGCTGCTTACTCCTCAGGCGTTAATTTGCTACACTAGCCAGTGGGTGTAAGTGGGCAAAAATCCACAGCATGATGCTTGTCTGGGGCCTTTTTCTTCCCTTTAGGTATTACGTATGTATCTCTGAGGTGTTGTTATATATATATTCTGTAACTTTCCAAGTTAAGATCAATTTTCTGTTAACTGTATGCATTATACATAGTAAGGGTAGCTAAGGCCTGCTCAAAGATACGATTTCTGGAGGATTTTAAACCTCCTGAGGCCCTTCAGCCAGGACTCCCAGGAGCCCAAGCCTGTTTTCCAGAGCAGGATGATGACTAAAGTCACTTTTTGGCAGCCTTATCTGAAGTCTCTGACTGGAAGAATAGAGCAAGGGATGCCAGTATGCTCACTGCTAAGCTAACACAGATCACTTGACTGCAGCACACAGCGTGCCACCCGCCGTGGCTATATTTGGAACGCCTCTACCTTACTGAATTTAGCTCTGCAAAGGGCTGATAGTATTACAGGGGTCATCACCACGTTACATATCCTAGCACGTGGGTAAATCGATGCAGAACAGATTTCCCTAGCAAGTGGATTTTAGTCCTTACCAATCAAATGCAAGCTGCTCAAATAGTTGAAGACTATGTTTCTGAGAATATTTAAAAAATTGACTGTTAAATAATTGGCTTGAATTAGAGTAAATATTTTTGGGAATGGTATTATCCAGACTTGCACACTTTTTTTCTGCTGGTACAGGGACAACTGTCTCCTCTCCCCTCATCCTGCCCAGTTTTACATGTTTAACTTTCGGTGATGCTTCACTTCACTGAAGCCAGCAAAACTGCTAAAATATTATGCTCAGGCTAAAGTTAAGTATGTATGGGGTTCTTTGTTTGTTTTTAAAGTGGAGCAGCTTATAGTGCATGAAACTAAACATTGAAATGTCTGCAAAACCGGGGCTCCCATGCTAGTTCTGGCAGATGCATTAATGCAAAATGGATGTGCTGGCTTAAGACAAAGCATCTTGCTGTACAGTAGAGCAAAGCAGTTTGTTTCCAGATGACTTCAAACCTTTTTATGAAATTCTGTGTGGAACACTGCTTTCATACCACTAGAAAGGATAAAGTTATCTACCCTTTGTTAGTGAAAACACTAATGTTTGTGTTGTTAGCTGGCATAGTCACCCCATATGTGGGAAAACTAACAATATAACCATTCTTTTTTTGTAAAAAAAAAAAAAAAAAAGGAAAGAAAAAATGCATAACTTGTTCTATATGTATGTATGTTAAGAATTAACTCTCTTTAGAATTCTGCAGTATTTAAAGAGCTCGTTGGCCATCACCTTAGACTTTAAGGTTTTAATATAACTGAACAGTGGGAAAACTGCTTAGATAAGCCAGAATTTTACTTCCACCCTGACTTTTAAGCTTTTTTTTTTTTTTTTTTTTTGACAATGATCATGTTCCACAAGGGGGAGGGGGCTGGTGGGACACGCAGGGAGAGCTGGAGCCTGCAGGTCAGGCTGAGAAACCTGCCAGTGAGCTGATCTCAGAACTGGCAAACTTCTTATCCCTGGTTTGTTGATGTGATGTATAAAATTGCTTTTTTGCTTTTAACTGCCTTTACTTTCTGAGCTAGGGGCTGTCTTCATTAACAGCAAAAGTGTTACTTTGTTGTAGATGAGAGATAAGCCTCATCACGGGAGAGTTACCTAGTAAGTATAGCCCAGGTGAACACTTCTGTTTCTCTCAGTCTTAATTTATTCCAAAATGTAATAGTTCAAATAAAGCTCTGAAAGACTTATGAAGCTTTTTTTTCCTTTTTAGTTTTAAACTGATGTGTCCCTCTTCTACAACTATGACATGAAGGGAGCGGGGTTTAAATATCCCTTTAAATATGAAAATAAATATGTAAAGTCTTATTCTGAACCCTCTTTCTGGTATGCATTTCTCACTATTTGCACTTCCACACACAGTGGCTGTAAGTTGAATCTCAGGCAAACTGTTGTTGAGGTCTTAACCACAACATGTCCTTGGAAGAAACTTTCATTGCTCAAACAACTCTATTTCACACATCATTAACTGTTTGGACTGTTAGAAGGCTTTGTTTGCCTTTTTTCTTTTTTTTTTTTTTTTTTTTAGTCTTGAGTACCTCTGTGCAAGTTTTTAGCAATGCGAAATTACAGCATGTTACTATTGTACTTCAACCCTCAGTAACAGTGGTTTCAAATAAGACAAAGTGAAAGAACACAATGATAGTTGGCAAATTAATAGAATAGATGGTTAAACTTTGTAATTGATTCATCCCTTCTACATGTATACTCACTAAATTACAACTTGTTGAAGGTAGTATTAAAACACAATAAATAAAGTTTCATACACATTCACTGTCTCATCTGGCAGTTTGTAACCATGGTGCCAGTTTGCACCTTAATGTGGTCACTATTGTTTAAAGCAAAGAGCTGCTTTTCATTCTTAGGCATGGTGTGTCAGTACTTAATTTTCTGACTATTTAATCCCAGAACAACACTTCAATTGGTCGATATTTCACATATAATTTAAATAAAAATAGTAGAAGCTCTATGCCAATAGGAAACTCAACCTACATGCAGAATATCTCTCTCTAGAAGATCTATGTCTATCTAAAATATCTATAATAATTCTAAACTGCTAGAGATAACTGCACACAAAAGTAAAAAGGTTCCTAAGCTGTAATTATTCCAAAGCTTATACATTTGAACATTTGAAAGTCCCCTGATTTCACAGCTGGGGTTTGAAATAATAGTAATAAAGCTATAAAAGGAGTAAGAGCTACATTTTGTGCAGTTCTGACTTGTTAAGGTGTATGACTTTGCTTATGGCCTGGCTTTTGAGCAGTTTTTTAAAAAAACAATACATCCTCCCCCATGACTTTGAATAAAAAAAGTTTATTTTATTTGAATTCTACTCTAAGCCTACTCTCGATTTCAATTCTAAGATGTTTTAAAACCTTTTCCATCTTGGAAGATCCGAGGTGATCTCAGCCTCAGAGTATGGCTAACATAAACTAATGTGCATGCTAAAAAGACACTAAAAACAAAAGCTTAGATTTACAAAAATGAAATGACATATTGTAATAATGTCAAAAATACTGACACTATTTTTTTCCCATTGAAAAAAGCTAACCTTAATAGGGACTTCTGATAAACCATGTCCCCAGACTGTATCTAGACCCACCCCATCATCTTATTTCATTGTGGTGGTGTTGGTGCTGTTATTACTTTAGGCAAACAGGGATAAAAAAGAATTTAAAGTCAGGAATTCCTCACAGAGACCTAATAATCCCTTCTTTTGTTCAAAATAAGAGTCTAAGAGTCTTGAACTTTTTTTTTGTTTGTTTTTCTTTTTTTTTTTTTTTTTTCCCCCCTGGAGTTGCAGCAGCAGTAAATGGTTGATAAGCATCTTCTCAGGAATATTGCAGCCCTCCAAGCTGGAGATGAAAGGCAGATGTCTAACTTCATGACTCCAGCAAAACCAACTTACCGAGTTGATTGCAGCGCAGGGTTTTGGATGAACTAAGTAGCTTTGAGCCTTTTTGTTTGTTGAAGTGTGCTTAAGGCAAATTAGCAGGAAAACCTGAATTGGACTTTCACATTAAAGGTTAAAAAAACACCTAGAAAATGTGACTATCTCCTAATGTCATCAGAAACAGTAGCATCATCTGTCCACCAGGCCATTCCGTGTCAGTTTCGGAAAAGTTAACTTATTACAAACCTTAAAGGTTTGAAACAGCCACACCCTCACAAATTGTTTGCTTTCAGAAAGTTAAAAAAAACAGACTAAGATTTAAAGGGAGGAGTGGCTTTTTATTCCTTTCCTTAAGCAACTGTAAGATATCTTAAGTCTCTTCCCATCTAACCTCTGAAAAAAAAATCTGATCTCAGTGAAGGGTCCCAAGTCCATTAGCCAGAAACACTAGACGTGTTGTTGTTGAAAGTTTCCAACCTTTTAAATCATCCCCATTTCATGCTTGACTTGTAAATACTTTCTTATAAAATGCTATCAGGTTTGTACAGATATTCCTTAGTGTGGACACACATTCTTGGCAGCTAAAGAAAGCACTTGTTGTAGTCACATGGGAAAATCTGAAAATCTAGAAAACAGTATACCCTGTTGTATTTCCACATACCGGTTTTCTAATTTTCACAATAAGTTAATAACCCTTCTCCCTTCAATTCCCCCCCCACATAATTCTAAACATTACAGAATGTTTTTAAATGATTTTGCCACATACGGCATTCCAGTGTCCAGCCTTTGCTGTTGCATATACATTTCTGTAGCAAATCTCCATACATGTACAAGACAATAGTTTACCAGTTATGCTGCTCTTGCCATACACATCAGTATCATACAACTTTTTATAGGTTCGCCTACAAGTTCAAAATGTAGAGAAACCTCTCTACCGTGGGACCTTCCATTGCTTTCAGTCCATCATAAAGCAAGAATCTGTAAGTATAAAACGAATACTTTGTGTATTTTGAAACTTCATATATATATTTTGTATGAGAAGGGAAGGAAAGCTGCTCAAAAAACCTGCACATATCATAGATCAAGAGAAGAGCACACTCTGAACCTCGCATGACCACAGCGTAGGTACTTTAGCCTTAACACGTAACCTTTCTGTCAGCATTTTCAGGCTTGATTACTTACGTTCAGAAGTTTGCCAGAATCTTCCTGAAGATCACTAAGTTGGAAGTTGAAATTTAACTTTAACTTAAAAAAGTTAACTTTTAAAAATCTCTATATGTGAATAGCTAATTTCCTGAGAATGCAAGCAATGTAGGGTTTTTTTTTGTTTGTTTGTTTGTTTTAGGCTTTAAGACCATAACTAAAAGGTTGACTTTGACATTTGTACCCCTAAAAAACGTTTAGTTGTTTGTGTCCTAGGCAGTGATGTACAAAGCAAGATTGGACTATCTTATGGCCACTGTTCGGAAGTTAGAGCACAAATAAGAACCAGAAAGGACTTTTCTCTGCATGGTTTCAGGAGGCTGTCAGCACTACTATTAAAAAGTATTTTTTGTCCTTCCTTCTTCCACCAGGCTTTTGGACTCTATAAAGGTATTGGGTCACCAATGATGGGACTTACCTTCATTAATGCCCTTGTGTTCGGTGTACAAGGAAATACACTTCGTGCCCTTGGCAAAGACACTCCTCTGAACCAATTCCTCGCGGGGTCAGCAGCAGGGGCTATTCAGTGCATCATCTGCTGCCCCATGGAGTTGGCAAAGACAAGAATGCAGCTACAAGGAACAGGTGAATACAAACTAAAAATGAAGAACTATAAAAATTCTCTGGATTGTTTGATCAAAATCTATCGAAAGGAAGGGCTGAGGGGCATCAACAGGGGCATGGTCTCCACATTAATAAGAGAGACTCCAAGCTTTGGCTTTTACTTCTTGACCTATGACTGCATGACCAGGTATTTAGGCTGTGAAGCTGAAGACAGTTACGTTATTCCCAAACTGCTGTTTTCTGGAGGGATGTCAGGAATCGTGTCCTGGCTCTCCACCTACCCCGTGGATGTGATCAAGTCCCGGCTCCAGGCGGATGGTGTCGGGGGCGTTACACAGTACAATGGGATCCTAGACTGTGTCAGGAAGAGCTACCACGAAGAAGGCTGGAGGGTCTTTACAAGAGGCCTTACTTCTACACTTCTCCGTGCTTTTCCTGTCAATGCAGCTACTTTTGCTACTGTCACAGTGTTCCTAATGTATATGAGGTCGGAAGAAGACCTTCGTGGATGTGAACCGGGTCCGGTAATCCAGCAGCCTTCCAGTCTGTGAGCACCACGTGTTTGTTCTTGACCCAAAGCCCAGCTGGTTTTTAACTGTAAACAACAGTCGATCCGCACAAGTAGTGTAAATGTATGCTACCTGTATAAAAATTCCTAAATGTGTTAAATTAGGATTTCATCTCATTACTTGTACAAACAGCATCCAGCCTTACCAAGGACTTAATATCCAGTAGTAGCCAAGTAAGACGGGGACCTGCCTTTAGAAAGTACTGTACAGTTGTGGCTCCAGAAGAGGATCTGGAGAATCTCAAAGTACCAGGAAGCAGGTTTTCTTCCACCCATGTTCCGAATGACTGAGTTGAATTGAATGCAGAAATGTTTGCAGAAAAAAAATGCTTCTTGTTTGTAACAGGAGTAAGTATAGGCCTGCAAGGGGAGGTAGGGGGAAGGAAATTAAGTGTTGGAGGCATTTTGCAGGTAACCCTGAACTGTTTAAGACATGGGCTAGAATTCAGCAAGCCCTGTTGTGTTTTACTTTTTATCTGCTTTTAAGTGTCAGGTTTTTTTAGTAGCATCATTGTTCATACTGGTTTGCTAAAAGAAATAATTTGCTTCTAAGCCACTCCCTTGCCTTTCAGCTTTGAATAAATATCTTAAGCACAAAGCTAGCATTTGCACTTATATGCAGATGTGCCTTTTACATTTCAAGGCTAGTAAGGATTTAGGGAAACTCAAAGCCTCAGAGCTATCAAGATCGATATTATCAGCCTTCACCTCTACTTCTCGTTTGGCAGATGCACAGAGCGAGTTGACTAGTTTCAGACCAAGCAGACTTTGTTCTTTAAGTTAATGCAACTTTGTGCCACTTCACCCAACCTGCAACATAGCAGCCAGTGATGTACAGAAGTCAAAAGTCCTACCTGTGTTGTTGCGCAAAGTGTTTGTGGGTGTAATGTTAGCTTAGCAGCTTGAAGTACTGTGGAAATACATACACCTGTAGACCTGGAGGTTTCCTACCTTTCCAGAAAATAGGGGTGTGTCTGTAATGGCTAGTGTTTGATACACTTGCATTATGATTTTAAAGAATACTGATGTCTATGTATTTAGTTACAGTGCTACTGGAAAGAAGACTGAAAAGGGTTTTGTAGATTTTTCTTGTTACATGAATCCGCTGTGATTTCTTTTGGAGCAGTCTGTTCAAGAGGGATTGCTTTAGAGCTATGAACAGCTATTTAGCATTTGAAGCAAGAACTACACATATTTGGCACAAATAGCCAGGAGAAAGGAGTGCATGCGGGTTGAAAAGTGTTCTAAAACGTATCAAGCTAGTTCAGTAAGTACATCTTACACTTTCAGATGGGACACGTGCAATATGTGTTTAATTTAAATGGAATTTTTTTTCCTAAAGAAACCTTATTTCATAGCATTTTGCACTGTAACAAAGTATGCTGGAGAAACCTGTAAAACTGGTATGTCTTTTTATACCTTGAAGGTATGTTGGGTGTTTTAGTGCCTACTTGCACTGAGATTCAAATTGAATGTTAAACCTGTCTACTAAGCTGCACATGCACAACTCACAGCAAAGACCATTTACACCTTTGTACAGTAGTCTGGAATGATTGTATATAAAATTGAGGGAATAAATTTGTAAAAAAAAATATGTTGATGTCAGTTCTTTAATCTCTTATGTTTTATTCAGCCATTTCCTTGTTTTAAATCTAGCTTTCAAAAGGGCGGGTTTTCTGACTTGTGCCTGAAGAAATGTGTTCTCCATCTGCCTTTCATGCACCCCCTGGGAAGGAAAGTGCCCCGCTCTGGCTTGGAGCACATCAGCTGACTGAAGCAAAGATGGAAAATTGCCTCACCTGGCTTCTTCAAAATGATCTTTTCAGCAAGTACCTCACTTGAAGCTGACAGAGCTACTAATAGAACAGCCCTGCCTTTAGAGCAGGCAGGGAACTTGGACCCGTCACACTGCATTTATTTGGTCTAAGCAGAGTTGAACAGCACCAAGGCTACACAAGTGCTGCAGTTAAGGCTAGGGTCCCCACACATTCATAGCTGTCAAGTACCAGGTCTGAATCAGATGTGATTTTGTTTTTAGGTCTTCAACATTTCCATGTTCATTTAGGTTTTCAGGGAATTTTACTTTCATTCTGCTCAACCGTAGATCTGTCCTATTTAATGGGCACATACTACACTTGGAGTTTTTCCCCCTTACTGAGGTAAGGGCAAGGTCCCAGCAGCGTTCTTTATTTTTGACTTGCTTTACCCAGCCTGCAGCAGATGGAGCAATTAGCCCACAAAACCCATCAATACTGGAGGCAAAGTAAAAAAAAAAAAAAAAAAAAAAAAAAAAAAAAAGCCATGCAGGAAAGGCAGGAAAGCAGGATGTGGTTACAACCTATCAAAAATTGTTAATAGGAAGTTATGTCAGGGACTGGCTCCCTCGTTCAACTTCTCACATAAATGAAAAAGCCCTGTCAAGTATCAGAAAAGGGAAAGGCCACCCAAGCTAGTCCTGGTGAGGTTCTGGTTAAGCACATTGTGTTCTCTCAGCAGTAACAACAGCTTTGAACTGTGGAACAGTAACAAATCCTTGGAATAAGCAAAGAAGTATCTTCAGAAAGGCAGCCCCTAGAAGACAGTCAACTCATTAAATCAAAAAGGCTACACAGCATTTTACTCACAGCAGTTGCTAAAGCGTTCTTTCCAGAAAACCATCCATATGGAACTTGAAGGAAATAACCACAAGCAGGCACTGGAGATCACTGATACTGCGTGATGAACGAGTTTTAAGGAGAGGGTAAAAGCCAGCTTTCAACCTAGTTTGATGTCAGCTGCTTGAAATCTGTGCTATTTCAAACATTTAAATCAAGCTAGAAATAGCTTCAGCCTTTTTAAATACAGTTCAGTTCCTTCCTTCTAGAAGTTGACATGTCGGCCCATTTAACCACGTCAGAGCTGTTTTCTGCCTCCCCAGACACTCCCATTCCCACAAGCATCACGGCACTGGGTGGGAGAAGCTCCTCAAGAACAGAAGGGAATAGGAAGGTAAAACTCAGTGAAAGCTAACCTACCATCAAGTCCTAAAGCTTTACTCTTTCTTATGATCCACCCCATAGCAGTGGGGATTATACAAGTTTTCCAACTTACAGCCACAAATTGGTTATTAGAGCAAATCTGTGCTAAAATTTCATTATTATGTCTATCACCATAGCACCATAGAGTTTGTATTTTTATTTGTCCTCTATACTTTGACTTTCTTTTCATCCATTAAGCATCTTGCTACTTTTTCATGTGAACTGTAAAAAAAAAAAAAAAAAAAAGTGATATGAAAACGTGTGCATTGCAGATACAGGACAGGTAGCATATCGGGAAAATCACTAAGACCTAAATATGAAAGTTGACCTTGCAGAGAATGGAAGTGTTTGTTTTGTGAAATTAAGCATATTTACTGTCATGCTGGAAAACAAGTGTTAACAGCTGTCGTTATAGCCAGACTTTTGATATGTACTTAGTTAAAGAACAACTTAAAGCCTAGAAGCTTGCCAAATACAATTACATTAGCAGTAAGTGCAACAAAACCCCCTTTCTACCAGAAAAGCAGCCATGGAAAATAGAAACTTAGAGAAGGCAACATGCCATACCAAGCACTGAAATCATGGGGAGAGATGAAGGATCTAAAGGGCCATCCAACTCTGGGAATCATAGAAAGGGTGAGGGAAGCACAGGCGTAAACCTGGGTAAAACCTAGTGGAAATAGGCTTTGAAATCCTGAGTGAGATGACTGCTTGTTTCCATGTTCAATGGCCAAGAATTTATACATGTTCATAGGCACTGGAGGAGGAAAGCAGAAGAAAATAAGCTATTTTTATCTTCCCAGAGCAACTATTTCAGTCTTTGTATCACTGCTGTCCTCACTGTCCTGGTTTCAGTTAGGACAGAATTAATTTTCCTCCTAGTAGCTGGTAGGGTGCTATGTTTTGGATTAGGATGAGAAGAGTGCTGATAACATGCTGATGTTTTAATTGCTGCAGAGCAGTGCTTACACCAAGCCAAGGACTTTTCAGCTCCTCGCTCTGTCCTGCCAGCGGGCAGGCTGGGGGTGCAGCAAGAGCTGGGAGGGGACAGACCCAGGACAGCTGACCCCAACTGGCCAAAGGGGTATTCCATACCATCCGGCGTCATGCTGAACAATATATTGGGGATGGCTAGCTGGGGTGGGGAGCCGGCTGCTCGGGGTTGGGCTGGGCATCGGTCAGCGGGTGGTGAGCATTTGCATTGTGCATCACTTGTTTGTACATATTATTATTATTATTTTCTATCTTAATAAACTGTCTTTATCTCAACTCACAGGCTTCACTTTCCCGTTTCTCTCCCCCATCCCAGAGAGGGAGGGGTAAGGTGAGCGAACGCCTGTGTGGTGTTTAGCTGCCGGCCGGGTTAAACCACAACACTCACTGATTATAAAAATAACTTGGCACTAACAGCAAGAAAAAATGGATTAAAAGAGAGAGCAACACAATATGCATGAGAACACAAAGGATATGCAGTAAAAGCTTTGTCTGTTTCTGGGTTATTAGTTTTCACTGATTTGACCTAGACTGTGATTTTGAGCTCCACAGTTTGATCAACAAAAAACAAAAGCTAGCAAGGCAAGGTTTGTTGTGAAAAATAATAGCCTGTAAGAATTCAATTAATAGAGTTGGAGGAAAGGCAAGTTTTATCAAAACATTTGTTGGGCCCCAAAATTTTACCTTTACAGTTAAATTGCATCTTGGTATCATTCATCATTTATCAACTGCTTTTAATTATTGAAAGAAACGGTCCACATACAGGTGTATGCAAACAGTAATATAGAGCTGTACCACTTTAACCATGTCCGTGTCATTAGATAAAATGCTAGAATCATAACGCAGCTTGACCTCATGGCCTACACTGCCTGCTGTGAATATCAAAAGAGGAAGATTTGTTGCTACAGTGGTTTGGCTCGGCTGGACTGAAGTCGGCATGGAAATTTGCTGAACAACAGAGCTCCTGCCCTGCCAGAAAGCCAGAAATACCAAGTTTGACTGAGAGATAAAGGGCTGGCCTAAAGCACTCACCTCACCGAGCACACTCCACACAACATGCTTGCTTCAGCACCTGCACCTGGCTCTGAGGAAAGCCTGGGAAAGCTGGCTGGCAGCGGGCAGCTGCTGTCAGGCCATGTAGGCCACAGCCTACTTCTGGGTAGCCCCTAAGGGTAAGTTCCACCATGGATGACCCAATGCACTGTCCTGGGAGTACACCACACAGAGCAGGTGTCACCCCCTCGCCCCCAAACACAACAGGATTTCCCCTGGTTCTCCCATGAAGGTTACGAGGTGCCTCTCTCAAGGGAAAGTTGGCATGCAAAACCCTCATCCTTCTGAGAGGTCACCTTATGAGACAAGCACTGATGTATTTTCACCTAAGGATGAATCTACAACACCTAATTCTCCAAACAGACTAGGAATAAAATTCAAGTTTAGCAACTTAAAGGAGCCAAGCAAAAATAACTTACCCCGATTTACTCCAGGCAGAAGTTCCTCCTGGTTTCCCTGCCTGCTCGAAAAGGAGGGGCCATACAGTTTCATTTTACACTCTTGGGGGGGAAGCTACTACATACCCAGAACCAGATGCACTTCCCATAGCTGTTGGGTGTGTAGTTCAAAGCTTAATGATATTTGGATTAATGTTATAAAACTTCTTTTTTTAAAGAAAAAAAATATCTATCCCTAACCTACACAAGAAAAAAAAAATAAAAAAAATTAAAAACACAGAAGAACCCACACAAGAAAAACCTAAAGGCCTGCCATGGTATTATTCCTTTTAATGCTGTTCCATACAACAGTGTTTTGTAAGTCTTTTCAACCTATGGCAGCCATTGGATTCATGTAAATCCATTGGAGGTTCAATGCACTGGGTACCTAGCTATAGGATTAACGTTACAGGTAATTAGTTACACTTTTCCCATGTGTGGGGATCTTCGCTTCCATTAATTCAATATTGACAAAAAACATGAATAACCTGATGTCATACCCTTAAACTGAGATGCAAGGAATTTTGAGACACTTTATAGAAAACAAAAGGTATTCCAGTGAGTCTTGGATCTTAACCAGAGTTCATGTCCAAAGGCCAAATTCTCTGCTTTGCTGGGAAAAAGAAGGGTTTTAACACAATCTGTGCGATGCCCCCTGCATGAAGCAGTCGCTAACTTTGCAAGCCAAAATTGCTATTGGCAACATTAGTTATTTGGCGAGCATCTTGTAGCTCTGAAGGACAGCTAACTTTATGAGCCATTAAATCATTCCATAAACACTGCAATAGTAATAAAACAGGGTTTTCTTACTCTCCTGCACTGGTGTGTGGGAAACTTACTTTGACACTGTTATGTTCAAAATCCAGCAAAGCCTACAAGACACCCAATACACACAATTTTGCTCACAGGCTCTGAGATTCATAGGGGCACCCTGACACTGCTGTCTGTCTGCTGGTACGAACTCACAACTGACAGCTATCTCTTGGCAAAGTGTTGTTCAGGAGTATCTATACAGATTAAAATAAAGCTTCAACATAGATGCTACTTTCAAGCCAATTAGAGAGAAACCACATTTAAACCCACGAGAACACTTAATACAACTGGTAGCAAGAGAACCACCCAGAAGTCCTGCACAGACTCCATGTGCTCTGCCTCTTCCCTTCCCTTCCAAAATCAACTAATATTTCTATAGAATTTCAGGTTTACTGCTGAAGGGTTTCCAAATTACACAGGAACCTGGTAAGAACAGGAATTAACAAGAGGAATCTTATGTCCACACCTGAATATGCAATAGAGAGCAAAGTCCATTAGAAGAAATGGTATCCAACCAGCAGCCAGTCGTAAAGCTTTTTCTTTTGCCAGAAAATAACAGAAGATTTCAGAAAAAAACACAACTGGAGTTGTCTAAACAACAATTACTATAAGTAAACTTACTCATTTGCCTAAAGCAGCAGAAGACACATAATTTTGCTTAAGAGGAAGTCAGGACCTGAAAAAATCAGAAAAGCATTTCTGAACCAGAGTCTTTACTGCTGTGCTTTCTCCCAAGGAAAATAAAATGTTCTAGACCACTTCCAGAAAAATGAAGGGATTGAAAAAAATTCCAAGCAGAACTGAGTTAATAATACAGTATTGTGAATGAACTTGCCTAAATTGATTAATTTAGGCAGAGAAAGAAACTAAGTAAGGTGCCACAGATTAAGTTATTAAATAACCTTACAAAATGAAGCTAGTAGCCATTCAGGTGGCATTTAAGCATCACTGTAAAGCCTTCTTCACTACTGGCCTTTTTCAACTTGATACTAGATCCATTCATAGATCAAGATGATTACTGAGTCTCATGACAATATATGCACATATATTCCTCCACTAAATTTCATACCTTTTTGGATCACTTCTTACAGTGTTCTACAGCAGGGTCTCACACAGTCTTCCTCAAGTCACTCACATTCTTTCACCCCAGGACTGCAAAAACAGGCTGACATAAGAAACCATTCCCACTTTCCCTGGGAAAATGGGAAGTTACCTTTTAGCTCTTCCATTTACACAGCTACAAATAATTGTACTTGATGCAAAACCACATTTTAATTTCTGCCTGCAAATCTTACTCCCTACTTTAAACTTTAGAATCCAACACCATTTCTTACGCTTCTAAAAGACTTGCTGATTTCTCCACAACATTAAGCAATATAGGAATAATTCTGTAGTCACTAAAAAGTCAAAGCTTAATGCTGACACTAACCATTGTTTACTTCCCTTGTCCTCTCAAGCCATCATAAGGCAGGCTTACAAAAGGTGTACTACAGCATAAAAGCTTGTAATTTTTTCCAAAGTATTACCATCATGGAACTGGATCAACCAACATCAATAGGAGCTACCACTCAGTTGATGACTACCAGCTGTGACAAAAATACTGTTTTTTCTTCATTTCTTTGAAGCACTGAAGAACCACGTTTCCAAGAATACTATTCATCCCATGCTATCCTCGAGTTCGGTCATCTTAATTTATTAGAAAGATAAATTAGTTCCAGTCTTTTCAAGGCATACACTGATAAAGCCTCTTCTGTGAGAATCTTACGGCAACTGATGACCGAGCGGTAACATCTTTCATTGGCCCAGTCACTCCACTTCATCCAGCACTTTGAGGGGATTAGCTTTCTTCAAACATTTTAAAGCTTCCATACTTTTGCCATTTAACTAATGCTTCTTTTGCTAAATCCCTGGTAGATGAAAAAGGCAAAAGAACTTGTTTGCCTTTGAAACTACATTATTGCTGGTAACCTAAGTTGTTAAAACATGTTTGGATACAGCTTTTTTGATTAACCATTTGTGACCATGACATAAGAAATGAATAACGTGTTAGACTGTACATTCACCAGTGAACTTATTGGTCCAAAAAGAAGGTAACTAGTGCAAGAGCAGCCAAAGAGAATAATAAAGGAGATCCCAGTTCTGTTTGAAATCATAAAGTGAATATATTCTTAACAAACTCGTACCTGGGCCCTTCCTACTCACTTTTCAAGGAGTATCTCTACAAATAATGGGCATTTCAGTTCATTTTGCCTTGCATTTAAAGCAGGCACTACTGCTACAGGCAGAACATGAACATAGACGCTGCTCAGAAAGCCTATAGTCATTTCCATGTTTTGAAATCTGGTTAAGTCCAAAAGATACACAGCTGCACAAACCTATGTGCAAGCAAAGTTACAGAACATTCTTCCATTTCATCTGCAAGATAAACAGATAGGGTAACATGAAATGTAAAGTCACAGAAGCATTTTAACAGGCATGATGAATCTTTTCTAAAATATTTTACCAGTTTTAAAACTGTAGGCTGCATTTCCCCCAGACCTCAAGTCTCTCTATGCCTTACCTGAGCTTGCTCACAAATTCATGGCCTAATGCAGGAGCATGCACATAGTAGGCTGGCAATTTTGGTTTCAGAGTCAACTCTGTTGCTATTAACTCTGTTGGTATTGTCAAAGATTGTTTTCTTCACTAAAAATGCCTAAGGAGAGCTCTGGAATCAACTAAGCATGAAGTTTTTTTTAAGAGCAAGATGTGCCAATTATATTTGAAAACCATAAATAACTGACAGAAGCTGCTCATCACAAATGTTTATTCAGCCCCAGTATGGAATTTTCTAGTTAACAAAGCAGGATCTTTCATGCTACTAAGCATTACTCCTTAAACTTGGGGGTGTCTTGAATGCTTACCCGTTTGAGGCCTAGATGAAATTATTTTGGAGATCACTCCTTAACATGGATGCAATATAACTAGGGATAATGCATGTTTCAGCTCCCAGCTAGTCTTCAAATGAAGATTAAACATAAGTAACTTCATTGCAAATGCATGTTTAAGGATAAAGTGTGATACCATCAAGGGATCTCTTTACTTTGCAACTCAATAAAACTGGTATCACCTCATGAAACGGGAAAGTAGAGTTCTGTGCAAGACTAACATCACATATACCATTAAAAAAAAAAAAAGGTCAATTAGATCTAGACTGAACTGATTTTATTTCCTTCCAAAAAGAATAGACACTAACTGAATACAGAATTTAAACTTAACTGTAACTATACAAATTTCAGTATATTGTCCTGTTCAATAACTGCTTATAAATAATACTGCCAATTTTCTAGTGCATACCTTAAAATTAAATAGCCCACCTGTCTTTCTACTCCTAATAACCTTAGATTAGAGCTGCAAGCTGCAATGTTCAAATTAACTTAGATACAGCTGTCAATCCTCTTGCTTTTCAATGTAGTTTTATATTATCCACATTTTTCTGCCCCCCCATTACCACCAAACCAGGATTCAAAAGTACATTTTACTGTATTGGCCAAGAAAAGTTTGATGAACCTTGTAAGAACAGAATTCAAGAAAAGATTAACAACAGTTTTTACTGTAAAATACTCATCAATTCCCTCTAAAAAATAACATGCATTTTTGTGCATATTCTTACGTTTATTAGTCTGTCACATTTTACTGTAGCATCTGCAAATTTCTTATTTGAACACTTGAACAAACGAGTAGTACCCACTTTTAGTTAGACCATCGAAAAATCCATCAAGTTCTTTGAGAACTATGAGTTCCTATTTCAAAATAAAAGGTGTCCAAGGATGTTCCAAGATCTTTCATTATATTCAGTTAGCCAAAAAAAAAAAAGAGACAATTTTCTTTTTTCTGGTATGACCAAACCCTACTGGTTCCCCTACTTCCTGTTGCTGTTGCATTTAAACCTCCAAGATTCCTTACCTTTACTAAGCAAAGGTGCCCACCTAGCTATTCACTGTATTGTTTCACCTGCTTACTGTCCAGGCAAACCAAAAATCTCCTCACTTCACTGCCAAGTCTCCAAATCCATTGTTCCAGTTAATGGAAGTCTATGTCACTTGAAAACAGCGTTATATTCACCAGATCTGTTTAGGCATACCACCTGATGTGGCATCATAAATCACTATAATTAAAAAGTAAAGGAAACTTGAGTTTATTTAGCTTCCAGTTTCTGGGAGGTCAAGAGGAATTAGGATTGCTCTGGACAACAAAAGAAAATAGACTGTGCTTACAGATCATTTTCTGCCATATTCTTTCTTTAGGACCACTGTTTTATTGTTGCCCTTTCTATTACATGGGATGTACATATTATCAGGTGTTAATAAAAGGTCAGTGCCTGTACAATACATTCTACAACTGAGCACCACTTTCCGTAACTGAACAGGCAAAGAAATTACACTGAACATCAGCATCTGGCAGTATTTCTCCAAAAAAAGTGACTAAAATGGGTTTAAATTGATTAACACTATTAAATCACATCTAATATTTGATACTACATGATTTCATTACAGCTATACGATACAATTATACAAAATGTGTTAACATCAAAGAATACAACCAAAATTAAGATAGCAAACAAAACCTATATAACTTTTTTCTTTACAGGAAAATACTTTTGAAGTATGCATGTAACTGCCCATTCTTTTAAAGAAAATCTACCGCAAGCAAGTTATCAACCTCCAGGAAAATCACACATAGCATTACTACGCATATCCCCAAAAAGTGTACAATATGCACACTTGGAAAATACAAAATTAAAAAAATTGTAAGCAACAGGTGAGCTTCATATTTATAAGAATGTGAAAAGAAGTCCAATTTTAGCACTGTTGTATAAAGAATTGTCTCTTTTGATGCAGTTCATGAACTGACCCCTCCGGTCAGGGTCACTTTACAAAACACCGTGTTCTTGAATCGGCATTACAGAGCAAGGTAGAGCATCTTAGCAATGTCACCTTAAAGTTTTTCTGTTTGTTTTTTGCTTTTTATTTACTACTTATCAAAACATGTCCTTTAGGTTTGTAGGGTTCTTTTTTTTAAAATTCTTTCCTAGAAACAATATACAAAGGGGAGGCGTATTTATTTCCAATTCATATTTCCTGTAAGATGCTTGAGTTCAACAACTTTTCCACCAACTTTCACTGGTTGTTTTTGGCCTTAGCATGTGTTAAGATGTGAGATTTCAGGTTAGTTGATTGCGCAAACTTCTTATTGCAGCCATCAAATGGGCAAACATAGGGCCTGTCGCCAGTATGAATTCGCACATGTGTGCGTAAATTGAAGTCCAGTGAAAAACGCTTTCCACATCCTTCAAATGTACACTGTTGAAAGGAAAAGACACATTCTATTAGCTAACAAAAGTACCACCCATTTCAATCATAGATTAGAACAATATTCTACACTGCAGAAGCAAGAAGCCAGGTGCTGAAGGTTGTTTTAAGTACAGCTGTGGGTATTACTTTTGAATTGCATTTAAACAATACTTCAGGTTGTTTTACTACAGTAGCATAGCAGATTTAAAAGAGGAAAATAAATTCTAGCTTGCAAGCAAATGCGTTCATTAAAACAAAATAACAAAAAACATCGTTCCCTGCACCTGAAACGGTATTTTTGCTAGGCTGTACTAGTGAACAGAACCTGTCCCACATCAGATTTCTCCCTTTCAGTAATGATTTGTAAAGATTTGCTCATTTTACTAGCTTTACTTGCAAGATGGGCTCACAATACAAAGAGCAGCATGTTTAACAGCAAATACTAATCAGGAAACACAAAGCAGCTCAAGCATACACATCTAACTGAATGTCTAAAAACTGCAGTTTCTGAAATAATTTGGTTTTCAAAAAGATCTGCAAAAAAGTACGTAAGTATTGATGAATACGGTATGCACAGATATGTGAAGAATATTTATGTGAACAAGAAATACCATATGAAGTATGCTGGAGACCTCTGGTGGCAGAAACCCATGTGACTTGATATGAATGGAAAGAGATTCAGTAACTACCATCATTTTCCTCAAAACTGATTAATACCCACTACTGAAATTAGTATCATGAGTCAAATGAGCAAACAGCCCTGAGGGTCAGTGGTCCAAATGTGGTAAATTAAAGAAGAGAAGAAAGACATTTTCCTCTTTCAGGAGTAACTTCAAATTTCATTTTTCAAGTGAGTAACTTTACATTATGTTTTAGAAGGCATCTCTCACATACAATTTGCTTATTTCTATTCAAAGCCCACAGAATTAGGTAAATGACAGCCTAATTAACTTAAGGTGACTTACAATTTTAAGGATGATCATTCAGTGCTTCATCTGATTTTAGAAAATAAAAAGAATATCCCCGAAGAGATGTAGAACCATGTTATATAGCCTACACAAATTTTAACAAATAAATTGTGGTTTGCAAGTCAACAATACCTGAAAGGGTTTCTCTCCAGTATGAACTAGTTGATGTCGCTTTAGTTTTGAGCTCTCCACAAAGGCCTTGCCACATTCTGCACATACGTGTACTCGAGGGCCATGAGTGTGCAGATGCTTCCTCATGGCAGAGTTGTCCCTGAACATCTTTGTGCAGCCCTTAAAGAAGAACAGTGAAACTCAATTAGTAGATAAGCTAGTTCTGTTAAGTTTTACCTGCTACAGTACAAGCATTTAAAATGCTTTCATATCCTGAATACTTTCTGAAAAGTTGGCCCTGAAAAGCAGACCCCTTACATTTATTTCAAAATAAACAAATAAAAGTAATACCATGAAAACTAATATTGTGAAAAGCTGAGTAAAACAAAACAAAACTCCTCTTTTCTCTTAGTATTACAAACCACGTGCAGTCAAATGAATAATATGATAGTCTCATGGAGAAGATGCAGCTCTGCTACTAGCAAGTGAATACGCCAACAAAAGCACTTTCAGAAAAAAAAAGACTGAATGATAGTTCATAGCTGCTTATGGTATAATCTTCACTATGCTACACTCAGAGTACTACAGTACTCCAATCTGATAGATTATACGCTGTGGTACTCTAGAGCATTCTCTAGCACCCATTTGTATTTGCCCTGCTCTGTCTTCCAACATTTCATCCTTTTCCTTCTCTGTCCTTCTCACTCCTGAGAGGAAATGGAATACAAGGGCTTCCAGAACATCATCGCTTACAGAACTACCCAGTCCACACTTGCAGCAGCAGACTGATCACCACCCACCATAGCACAGAAAGAGATAACCACCAATTCTAGTTTAAACCCACAAAGTGATACTGGGCCACTGAATAAGGCAGATGGATCTGAGTTACTGCTGACTCATCCTAGTCATACTCACTCGAACTCTAGAGCAGTGTCAGAAGTCTTAATCTGGGGCATGCACTGCATCAACACAGGACTACTTTTGATCCCAGGGTAAATTTAAGCCAGCAGTGACTTGTGGCTCTCTTTATTCAACACTTCTATGCCTTTCTTCACCTTTTAGAAGCAATCATTAGACGTCTATCTTATATTTTTAAAATGTACTTCTCACAGCACACAGTTCCTCATGAAATCCTATTAACATTTGTAAATTCTATTTGTACTCCAAGTGATGCTGTTTAAGCTTACCTAAAACTTAGTCTAGCAACATTGCAGGGTTAGGAGGCATAAAGTTCAATAACAGAACCTAAAGAACAAGCAACTGCTAACATCCAATTCTACAGGCTTCCTCTTTGGAAGTTATTCCTTCAAAAACTAATATTCACATTTCAACATGCCTTATTTCTTAAAAAGAGAAAACTAACACTTTCAAGTACTAGAATTTCTTTGACTAATTTAAGAAGCGCTGCACCCAAATAAACACACCATGGACTTGCATGCATTTATTTCCAAGTCCCTGCTTGCCTCTGAGAGGAACAGCTACATCTTCTGCAATATTCTCCTTTCTTAAACTGAAGTCATAAATACACATAGCCCAGAAACATTAGAAAGGAGAGAAGATGGAAGGATTGAGTGTTTTTTTTTTTTCCTGTTTAAATTAAGTTGAGGCTGTGAAAAAATAAATCGAAAATGAAGGCAGCACTCTTCAGCATTGTAAAGAATAAGTGTTCTTGTATCACAAAGCATTATACTACAGTAAAACATGATACGTAGAATGTGAAGAATTGGAAATCAATACGAGCACAAAGAGGAATCCATTAAGCTAAAATTTCTTATGCTACCACTTTCAGAAAGAAGCCTTTTATCCATGCTTAATATGCACTATTAGCTATCTGCCCTCACTACTTGGTTATGCTCACACCATCTAGACCAGAAGTCAGCAAGGTTGTATCTGTCTTTTTTCATCACAAATTAAGTTGGCTAACAGAAGATCTACAGAAGCCGGGTAATGCATTAAAACTAGATGCTACCAATTTAAGTGACTGTCAACATTTATTCAAGACAGTGGATACCCCACTACCAGTAGATCAGAATCCTATCTCCTCAGAATCCTATCTCCAAGATGTCCCTCTCTCTTTCAAAATGATGCACCCGCCAGCTCTGTGGAATATAATTCAAAGTCTTCCAATAAGTTTGGCTCCATGGATTGCTGATTCCTGATCTAGACTCCCAAATCTGTCATAGCCTCCAAGAAGACAATATATAGATCTTAGGAACGTACTTTGAACAGCTTTCAGAACATTCTTTCAAGTATGTATTCTTGGGTGGCAGGAAATCACAACAGTAAAACCAGCATGTTAGGGGCTGTGCATCATGGTTACCAGAAGATTAGGGATGCACTAACCTTAAGACAAGGAATGGGAATAATATTCAGTGAAAGGTTTTCAAGGAAGCCTCTAAAGAGCGATAATTTAAATACAGTTAATCAAGCATGATCTATTTACAGCAAGACATTTTGCTTATTCTCAAGAGAAAATCAGTACAAAATTCTGATCTACAAATAGCTATCTAGCCAGAAGCTGAGCAATTCACTTACTTTGTGAGGACAAGCTATCGTTCGTGGAGCATCGTCTTCTTTAATTTTTCTTGGTTTCATTCTTAAAAAGAAGAAAGAAAAACATTAGTAGAAAAACATGGGTAGACAGCTCTTCTCCCTCAACTGCCTACATAATACACACATTTATTCAATAGTATTATGTGCATCAGTAATACACTTTTTCAACAGTTTTAGAGCTCTTGAAATAATAGTAACAGTGTTTTTTGGTATTTGAAAAGTCCAACTTTTCTAGAAGGACCTCTAACACTGAATAAGACATTTAATGCTACGTTCCTAGTTCTGTGTATGTGGAAATAAGTTTTTTCCTGACTTACACTAAGTATAATTAGGACATTTTGTTTGAAAAAAAAACAAAAACACATTTTTCTTGTGCCTGTAGCCATGTGACCTATTTATCTTCACTTCTCCGTCCTTGAACCCAGACATGAAGGACAGAGGAGCATCAATCATTCTTTAGTAGTTTCAACACGTGAAACTTCACAACAAAGCTCTACAGAAGCAGAAAAGGCAGGCAACTTGTAGAATCTACACTGACAACGCAAACACCTGTTATAATCACAGAAATTGTAATTATTCTTACTTCAAGCTACTGTACACATGGATTCCACTCTTGTCAACTGACAAGCAATCATCTACTTAATATTAGCCACTAACAGAGATATCCACTAACCTATCTGTGTCATTAACCTCCACTGATGGAGCCCAGCAAGTTAATGCTTGCATAGAAATTAGGTGTTCCAAGTACTGTTGTAAGACTCCCCGTAGACAACAACATTAGAACATTCTTGCTCTAACAGCAAACCGTCTGAATGTCCATAAAGAGATAAATGTGTAGGCAGTAACCTGGGAAGTGGGCAACTTTTAATTAAACTGGGAACAATATTGTGTATATCACAGGTCTGCATGGGTAACCAAGCTATTGAAAAAAACAGAATCAGACATATCAAGAGTAAGATGCAAACACTGCCCAGGCTGCACTGAGAAGCTGCTGGGCTCTTTGTACATCTGCAAAGGCATGAGTGCACGTACACCACAAGCACAGCTACAGCAGGTCATTTTGTCCAAGGTGTCACATTGCTCACCAAACAGTGGCATCCATGCGGATAATCACTCAAAGAAGAATTTAAAGACTTAAAAGTTCAAATGTATTAAAAAAAGATTTTGGTCTTACTTTAAAATTAGTTTTCTGCAAACAGAGCCCAGATTAGAACCTGGGCTGCTGATCTTCATTTAATCACTGTTGCAGGTAGCTCCTGCTGGTGGTCAGACATTTGGCTCCCACCCAGTAGAACATCCCTAGCAGCTCTGTCCCATTTTTCTTAGCTTGAAACACTGACCAAACCAGAAATCTAACAGATACCACTACTTAAAGCAACTATAGATGCACACATTAATACCATAGTGGAACTTCCAAAACGTATGCCTTTGCAGAAAGCCCATTTCCATGGCAAGACCAGAATCCCCATTTCTGCAGCAAGTTTCTGTGGGCCATGTCTAGCAGTAACTGCAGGCCAGTGAGCAAAACTGAAGTGTGATCTTTTGGACCCAGGACAGTGCAGTTAAAGGCTAAGCCTGTTAACTTGTATTTAAAGCACTGCATTGCTAGAATGGAATCACAGGTATTAACCATTCCTCAAAAAAAAGTTACTTTCTAATATTGCAGTGACAGTTACAGATACTTCTCTCCTTTCACCTGCCCTGCTGACCTGCAGGAACTGTGCCTTCACAGGTTGAGCCCCCACACCAAAGCTCTGTCAATCTCCACAAACAATTGTGTTGGAGATGGATCCAATTTTTAACAAGTTAGCCACAGAAGCAGTACTAAGGAATAAGTCAAAACCAACTAACAGTAGATTTCTGCCCCCCGTTCCAGTATCTCCTTTTTTTTCTGTTAAACCTGTGTTGTCACATCATTTCTTCTCACTCTCTATAAAGCCTAAACAGTATTACTCTCTCAATCAACTTCTTTTGCACTTCCTGGAGGTCTCTGATGATCAGCAGTGATAATTCACCTCTACTGATGACCGCATCACTATGAATGGTTAGAAAAGGAGGAAGTTATTCTCTACAAGTGGTGTCACTACCACTTGTGGTCTGTCCCCTCACTCTGTCACACCCTTCACAGTGCCCTACTCAGGCAGAATTAACACCAGCAGTCAGTTTGTGCTAAAGAGCTCCTGAAACTGGCTAGACTGGCTTTTGGATAAATAGACACAAAGGGAGTGCCACAAGGTCTCCTAGGAATCTACCTACAATCAAAAAGCCCACAGTTAGCCTCCTAGTATGTTTCAGATGCAGCTGGGCCCAGAACTGTTGTAAAATTAAACTGTTCCCTTTTGTTCCAAGGTTCCAGCAAAAATAGTTACTGGTTTTGTTCCAGTTTGCAGAACATCATGTATGTAAACACAGAGTGACCTTAGCAGTGTGGGACAGAGCAAGAGATTTCACTTTCCCCAGAGTAACGCCTGGGGTAAAGCAATTGTCAGTTTACTGCCCTTTATGTTTCTCTCGAACAAGAACAAGGCCAGTATCAAAAGAATGAACCTTATAAAAAGGTCTAAGTCATAAAGCTAGGTGCCCAGCATGCTTTGTCACATTTAAGAAGGGTGTCCAGTTTCAAACTCTAATGCAGTTTCCTCTCCGTTGTTTTCTATCCATTTTGGAAAGTGGTCTTAACAGGAGGGGCACTTCTTACACTTCTTCCAGGAAAGGTACCAAGAGGAGCAGAAGATAAAGCCTAGCAGAAGATAAAAGATAGTTTTTACCACTAGGACCCATTACTGTGCCAATCTCCCAGCTTCCCCTTTTATTTCTTTGTATTTTACTCATATTTGTCCTCTGCTGTCTCTAGCCAGTTCAGCCATATATCAAGAGAGCAGACAGGAGTTTTCAAGGGGATTTGTTTGGGGGAATTTTAGAGACATCTACCATATGCACTAACTAGAAACACATCTGCTACTTCTCCAAGCAGTCATGACTGCTTCACATCTAACTACAGAATAACTTGTAATCAGTTTAGACTTGGATTAAACATTTTATTTCACCTTGATGGACTTTCAGTGTCCCAGTTAAAAGGCATCAAAATAAAACTGAGGTAATTTATGAGGTTTTTATTTCTTTCTTTGCAAATCATTGACAACTAATGTTTTTACATTCTGATCTGACTGCTTTAGAGAAATACACAAATCCATTTTTAGTCTTTTATTGCATTTTTAAAGCATAGTAGAGAAAATGCATGAGTCACACAATAGAATACAGTAATTTGTGAAAGGAAGTTGCCCAACAGGTATGATTTATAGTCATTCATCTATGAATTACTAAGCAGATCTTAATGTTCTGACACAGTTTGTTTATTTGCAGCGTTTTCAATAGTTTCAGAATGTAGACAAACCTTTCCGGGAAGCACTCCAGAGGTTCCAGTTAAAGGGCCCAGATTCCTGCTACGTGACTCAATGACAAATGCACCAAAAAGGCAGCAAAATCCAACGGTATCTCGATGGTGGCAATGCTCGCTCTGCTGGTGCCACCTAGCTGCTGAGCAGCAGCGGTGCCCATTGCATGTGCTGAGTTTCTGCAGCTTCTAAAATGCTTTTTGTAAGGCTGCAGCGCTACAGAAGACTTCAAGCATCGTCGAGACCACCCCACTTTACCCCTCACTAAACACTCAGAACTCCAGACCCCTGCCTGAAATCGGTTACTACTAAAATTAAATTCCAACATGCATTTTAATTAGGAGGCCACAAAGCTTTTAAGTTACCCAAGTTTAAATGGGCAAAGCTTGGGTAATTTAAGTTAACCTCAGAACTCTGTTCCCATAAATTAACGCAACTGTCTCAGTCAATTTAGCCTTAATCAATATAAGCTGCACGGGTATAAAGAGTGAATCTAGCCTGGTTTGGAGTAGCTGACTTACAAAAGTATAGCACGTTTCTTCCAACTAATTTAATGAAAATGGGAAAGCATCCCAAAACAGCTTGTTTTCAACTGCACAAAATTAACTTAGTATTAAGTTTTCCTAGCCTGTTTATGCTTCCTTATATGTGGACTATACACAGAATTTTTCCCCATAATCAAAATAAAAGGCAATACCACTCAGAGCACATGAAACTTGTGAATTTGAAACTCAGTAACTCTTAAAACTTAACATCCTGGTCAAAGCTTTCAGAATACAGCTGAGAATTTTAGAAGTCTGAATCTTGTAATCCTCCAAGCAATGCTTGGAACTTTCAGAGAACTTTACACTAAATAACACGTCCTTTTAGGAATACAAATACAACTGTATTCCTAAACTCTGTACCTCCAAACCAAATTCTCATGCAAGTAAGCCAATTTTTCTTTCAGTTTGCCATGCAAGAAAGCTTCCAGTGATATACAATATGTAGATCAACAAGACAACTGGGCAATACAAAAAGAGATCTGAGAATATCAGAGCCTTAATTCATCTTACTAGCTAAAAGAATACCCTTCAACGTATTTCTTTCTCTGCAAGAGAATAAAGACCATAGCAAGCAGTATTCTGATATACCCACACGCACCAGTCTCAGCTATACACAATCATTTCAGATCTAACATACAACTAACTCTGTTTTCTTTTTCAATTTTCTTTTTTTAAGGCAACAGTAAGGGTTGATTCTGACCAAGATCATTGATCATTGATTCTGACCAAGAAATCCAAAAAGCTTTCCTAAAACAGAAGATGCCTGAGGTTTTCATACACCTGCAGTTAAGCTATCAGAACAATTTTTGTAGGCTTTGGGCAACCTGGGAACATTGCTGAAGGTGACACGTGCCCGGTATCAATGTTTGTTCATCTTATGACTAAAGCTGATCAAATTTTATCAGCTATACAGAGATATATTAACAGAAAAATATGAGACAATACACATAAAACTCAGTATTTCCATCATCACTACAAATTCTAGCTCCGTAACTTCCTAGAACATTCCACCCTGAAAAATAAAGCTGCAATTTTACATTATTGCCAGGTGCCACTATTATCTCAACAGAAAACTAATTAAAACCTAAAGATGCAGTACTTTTTACAACATTAAGAAGCATGCAGAAATATCTCACAGAAGCAGCCTGGTAATTTCAAGAAGTCCAAATCCTGGCAACCTTTTCAAGTACTCAAGCTGATATGGAGAATAACATTCAGTATGTGCATGAAGGAAAAACCCTGCAAGAAACTAGTTCAACTTCATAACAGAAGATAAAAGATAGCTATTTAGTACCTCAGTGCTTACCAGAACAAAAGGTTTCAGAGTATTTTAAAATAACTGGAAGAACCATTCGAGGCACACGATTAGCAGCAACATTTAAGTAACATTTCAGAATTAGAACACTATGTACATTCAGAATATCACTTAAAGATTCACTTTCACAGAAAATTGTGTATTAGCCTTTCAGCAATTCTCAGAGGAAAACACAATCATTTTGATCGTTTTACTAGTAAACCATGTAAACAACAGTATCAATAGGTAAACCACCCACCACTTCAGAAAAAAAATATCCCTTTTTTAGTTGTTCACGAGTTTTTTTTAAATACATTTCCAGATTTGATAGTTTCACAGTGCTTGCTCCCTGACTCTTACTAGGAGCCTTCAATATTCAGAGTTTAATGGCTTTACTGAAAACAACAGTGGGAAGAACCGGTACCAGCAGTCCTCCAATAGAATCACAGCAAAAACTAATAGAAGCAGCTTATAGAAAGCAGCAAGATCAAAGAGGTGAGACAAGAGTAGACACAGCTCACTGGGCACCAAGAACCTCCTAACCAAGAAGCCAGATCAGAACTTGGGTCAGTAGTCCTTGCCACCTAGCAAGTAATGGAAAAATTTGGTGGTATGTAAAAAAAAAAAAAAAAAAAAAAAAAAAGGCACGTTTGTCCCTGCTGTAGGAGCTGGTACCAACATGAAAATAAGCATAGCTTCATACATATGGTTCGCTTTCAGCACTGGAAAAGGTGATTATAGCAGCTTCAGAAAGCAAACCATTGAGCTTAAATTTTTGGAGACACCAGCATTACCGTTGCCCATGCACTGAGTGAAGCAGTAAGCCTTCTGTAATTGCAACACTGCACAAATGTCACAACTACCAAGTGCCAAACCGGACTTTTCTCTGGTGACCTCAAGGTTGCCCTCTGGTGGCCACAGCCTGCCCCGAGCACTCGGTACCACACCCAGCAGCTCAGCAGGGCTTGTGTGTTTAAAACGGAGAGCTTAAGAAGTGAGAAGCAAGTGAAAAATAGACGTGGCTTTACCAACTATATTAGTCTAACTTTCTTGTACTGAACGCTCTGAACGCGGGACTTCATTTATTTGATCCTTTGTCACAAGAGACACTGAAAGATGCACTCTCTCACATCAAAGATGCAGAATATCAATGTATTTAGGCCCCTACCTTACCTAATGAGAACTGGAGAAGTCACCTGCTGAATACAGGGCCCAATTATTTTAATACATTATTCACTACTCCATTCTGAATTAAGTTCCTTGTTTTAGAAGATGACTAAATGGAACAAAAAGCCATATTAAATTTAACATTTATTTTGCCCAACAGTTTCTTAATTAAACCAGTGGAAAGAAAACCCTTTTAGTTTGAAAATCCTTTCTTCCTACTTACCTAGCAAATTCAGCCAGCTGTTTGGGGTCTGAGAGGTCAATGCCGGGTATTCCACCGGGAGGAAGTTTCTTTCCTGTCATGTATTCTGAGTAATCTGGAGGAGAATTCTCTCCGATGATCTGCTCTTCCACCACCGTTTCATGGTCAATATCTTTCTTATCATCTGAAATACACAAAATACCAAATTCAGTACATACAAAGACCAAAACAGAATACAAGTTATCAGGCCCATCTCAATCTAAGTTCAGTATTGCTGTACACATAAAAACAAATTGCATTCCCAGGCTTCTACACTAGTTGTTAAAAAGACATCCATACAGTTACAGCATGAACACAGGAAGAACACAATAGGACAGAATAAAAGCCTATCTACTTAAACACAGACAAGTAAGGAAATAAGTAGAACCATTCTACGAGAATGACGGCTGCATTTTAAAGATAAAGCACTTTTCCTGAAACAACGCATAAACATTTAATTGCTTTAATCTCTTCAAGATTAACCTCCACTATAGCTACTTTGGATCTCAACGGCAGCCAGTGACCAAACAAACCTATCTGAGAAGTGACAGATACTTACCTTAAGAAAATATGGCTACTGATCTTTAGCTTCAGAGTCTTCAGAGTCCCTTGACCCTCAACAGAAATGTCACAGAGGGACAAGAAACTTTAAAAATAACTGCTTCAGCACCTGCCCATAAAACTGAACACTTTTTCAACACTTGCCCACAGATCTGAAAGAAAGCAAAAAGCTAAGCAGTGTCTCCCTCCCCAGAGGGGCTTCCTCTTCTGTGGCACTGGGCAGCCTAAGCGATTTCCCACTCTACTGTGCAAACAGCAGATAGGGATCGCTCAGACCTTTGATCTGCAAGCCGGTTAGAGACTGCTACTTCAGCTGCTCTACAGCTCCTCCTGTGGATTTCTGCTTAAAGACGGCGGGGAAATGAGGTTGAAGACCTGCTGTTACTGTCAACTCACATTCCAGAACAGAATGCACGTCACAATGTTTTCTCTCACTCCTTTTGCTATATTATAACAGAAACCAGCAAGATGCAGAGAGGAGAGAATGAAAACATCCGCTGATTTCCGCAGTGCCCAGCTCACACCAGCTGAGGGAAGGACACAGCACCAATCCTGTTTTCCACCCTCACCTGAAAAACCATCTTCCCAAAATATACTGAGAACAACAGATGTATATATAGCTCTAACTCTTAATCTAACTGCTAATAAACTTGTCACTGCACCATTTCTCCTACCCTGTATATGGGAAGATCCTGCAAATCACTTTATACAAAGAGACTTGCAAAGCCCAAGTATTTGTAAAATAGCACCTTGTATTTCTTTTGTAAAATAACAGTATTAGGACAGGAATAGTATTTCCCCAATTTGGAAAAAAAAAATAGGAAATCGTAAGGCAAAGAACAAATGAAGCAGTATTTCCTTTTGCATTTTCCCCCCCTAAACACAAACACAGGTAATAATATTCATTACGCAGTGGCTCAGGTTAGGAAAGAGAAGACAAGACATAAGCAAATAAAAGAAATATACTAAGGACAAATTTCTATTCAATTTGTAATGCCTGCTTTTACTCTTTGCCACTGAGCTATTTCTAGAAATGTTACTGCTAGTTTGGGGTTTAATCTGATCTACCAGATCAAATGGCACTTTGTGTATACGCTCCATGGCTGAAGAGGAAAACAGACTTAAACACTGCAAAGGCAGCAGTGTTAATAAGCTAATAGTAATATCTGCAGTATTAAATTGCAGCACTGAAGATTTGGACACTTTCCTTCACTTTAATCTAGCCTTCCATTCATTGCATTACTTTTCAGCCTTTATCAAAGCTTCACAGAAAGCAACTGAATTTACCTTAAGCAAGTATTACAGGGTAAGTTTTACTGCACCTGCAGGAGTTACAAAGTCAATTCAATAAACCTCTAATTCAGCAACACTTTGTTCTTCCAAACTGTCAGAAGATTGAGAAGAGGTATTTTGTAATGCCTACACAGGCAAAAAAAAGGCACCTTGAAGCTCAGAAGAACAGAACACCAGATAGCTAAATGCAAAGCCTCCTCCATGCTGCAGACTAGAATGAGATCAGCTGCCTTCAATTTGTCCATTTCAGCAGCTCCCCAGAACTTCCCAGAGCTTCCAGTTTGACTGTCTGATGACATGTATAACAGAAATGAGTTTTCATTTCCTGCCTCAGCTCAGATGCATGAGTCAACTGGGAAATTTTGTATGCATTCCTTAAGATTTTGTCTTTCCCTAGCGTAAAGGCCCACAACTCAACTATGCCTTCTTGATATTTTGAGAGTCAGACTGAAAGTCAGCCAGTCTTTAGTGCCTTTCTTTCCTGAAAGCCCACCAACAGAAATCAATTCCACAGCAATGTTTTAGCTAGACTGTTGGAGTAAAACATGAAAAATCAGATCATATTTATCTTGATGGAGAAGAAAATTAGTAAAAGTATCACTTAACATGTTCTTGACAGTTATGTCAAAATAAAAAGCACTCTGGTCTTCCTATACAAAAGCAACACCTAACATGCATCTCTAGAGCAGCAAATACCTGCAGTTTAAAAAACTAACTTAAAGCAGCCTAAAACAATAGCGTACAAAACATTTACCTCAGGATAAGGGCCTTCAAGATAACTTATGGTATGAACCAGATCTAACTCAGTTACAGAAAGTAGCAGCAGACTTGAGCAGCTCCTTAGCATCACAACACCTTAGTTACAGGCCATCCTATGATACCATCAGCTCATTGGAATAAACAAATAAACCCACATGCTGGAAGATCTTTACCAACGTCTTCTAGGCAGAACTCTATCACAGGTTTAAACCTGTGATGCCCCACCAACCCTGACTAGGCAGCTCAAGGTTTAGAGGCTAAAGTCCAAGCAAACTTTCACTCGCGCCAACAAGTTAACCATCACTCTCATTGCAAACAGGACAAGTCGTCTGCTTGACACCTTCTGCCTTCAAGCAAGTCCTGGTGCAAACTATATCCAGATTACTTCTCCCGTCTCCTCTCGCAAAGCATCAGAAATTGATACATACTGCATCCGAAGCAAAGCAAAATGCAGCTACACAGCCCTCAAGTTCTAGTGACACCTCTGGACAAGTACAGTCCAAAGGTGCACAGGGCAAGCTAAATACTGACAGAGTCATTGAGCCAGTCAGCAAAAACAAAATTAACTGCTATATGCTATCTGACCTGCTTTGTCCCTTAAAACCAGTTTAGGGTGGTTTTAAGCATTCTGCTTAAGTGTATTTAGCCTTGTTCCTATAGATCCATTACAGCTTTCTGTAAGGAACTTGGAACATGATTTCAGTCCCACCTTCTGAAACACACTGAACATCTGAAGGTACGTCAGTTAGTTGATTCCTTGATCCTTGATTTCTGCAAAAACGTGCAATACCAGCCACTAACAGATACATCCAATATTCACACATCTTTTAAGGTTATAAAATATTGATTCCTTAGAGATCTAACAGATATTCTCCACACCCAACATCTTCCTATGCCCAGCTACGGAAGACAGACAACCTGAACTGGGTTGTTCAATGCATCCGTCTAGGACATACCCAAATCTTCATGATCGTGTCCTTCCACCAGCATTTCTCACACCCTATATACAGGCAATACATATTGTGAACTGGACGTTTTTGCAAAGTATGTCAAAGGAGTATTTTTATACACAGACCAGTGAAAGTTCAGCATTTTAGCCAGCCAGATCTTGTGACAGTCACTTAAAACATACTTGTATTGGTGAAATGACCAGAAGTTTTAAGGGTACCAAACTCAAGGACCAATTCAGTAGGAGGAAGCCAGTCAACCAGGATAAAACCAGTAACTGCAGACTGCGTGCAACACGATGACAAAGCATGGTGGAATCTGTATCCCAGTACTCTTATTGACTATCTTTTGCTCTTACCACCAAACTTTCTCCATCTCTTGCACAGAAAATCCAACTACCTCAGAACCTCATTATTTTATGCGTTTCTGGAACAGCACCTAACTCCAGCTGACAGTTCTCAACCTCCCCAACTCTTTCAACCCAAGAAGTCCTATCACTATTTCTGCCTCAGTTACTCTGATTTTAACCTTGGAACTTTGTCTGAAGATCCCCAGTTTTTTGAGCTACCCTCCTCCTCTATACAGCAGGGAGAAGGCATTGTTATTCAATCACATTTTCCCCCGTGGTACATACAGAGTGCAAATGGGAATTCAGAAGGTACACTTGCTAGTAAAGCGGTGAGACTTAACCCTAGAGCTTTCTCCCCAAGGTACCAAGTTAACAGCCACTCTTCTTACTAAAAGGATGAAGGAACAGTTAAGCTCAGATTTTTTTTCCATGATCACACAGTTAAATACATTTGTTTTAGGAACGGCTGAAATGCAATTACACAATAAAGGATGTATTCAGCGACTCCGCAGCACCAAGGCACTGTGGTAACAGCTTGGTTATTGCTACCACATCACAATCTCCTCAGGCAAAATACTTCATTGGTCACGTTTGGAAGCAAAGAACCGTAATTAGCTCATTAAATAATACAGTAATTTAGCAGACGCTTCTGAAAGTTGAATTCCATTTTGCACAGTATGTCATTTCTTAACCTAACTGGTTACTCAGTTACTTTCCCTCTGCAGTGCCTTGCACGCAGATGGAGAACAGGTTCTTCTTTCCCCACGTCACCCATCTCATATTTCACACAGCTGAAGGAGACATGAACTGACAAAAACACTGCATATATCAATAGTCATCATCTGACTGTAACGCTGGTGAGACACTGCGCTGAAGCACTCTGACCTGAATCATCAGCACCTCTCTGGGAAAGGTCTAGGAGTCAGCCAGAGGATCCTCGTTTGACGATGGGCTAGGAGGCAACTTCATCCATACAGTTTAAGTGATGAATCACATTCACATATTTCACTTTCAAAGCTGAAAAGATGTTTAAAACAGATGCAGGAAGATATCTACAATACATATTTGTCCTCTAAGGTTCCCTGGCAAAATGTTAGGGCAGACTCAATGCCTACGGATACCAACAGCCTATACCGCTGTCAGTCAGAATCAGAAATAGATGTTCATCTTAACATTTTAAAGGAGCCAGACAAACACTTTGCCTCCATTATGATTTTTTTTTTGTATTACCGTATTAGCCCATTACCTACTCGTCACTGCAAAGGATTTTGGCTATCCTTAATACAGGCCCAAGACTGAACTAAGTAACTATCTTTTACCCTACTAAAGACAACTGTTCAGATAGCTGATGATTCTTTTTCTCACCCCTGTAATCTAATAAAGCCAAATGGAACCCCTTCTGCTTTAAGAAATTAAAGGTTTTTTTTTCTCTCCTGAAGAGGTTTTGAAGAACGTTCTGGAAACCCAACATGACATCCCTGCATTTCCAAATATGGGCCCACTGCACAGGCTTTCTGGATCATCATGAACCATTTTCAAACCATACACATATGTATCTTTGTCTTTCCCATCTAGAAACAGGATACTTCAGCTGTTTAACATCTACGGGCAATGCTGAGGTTGGTTGTGCTACTTCAGCCCTAAGCTTTCAGACCATCTACGCTAACAATTCGTGCCAGCACAACCTATTTCAGATTCAGAAGCTTGACAATCATTACCTAGTACATTTTTTCCCCCAAATCAAGCCCAAGTTGTTCAAAACTCCTGCATTTGGTGGAGCCAGAATTTCAGCACCACCTTCCAAATGCTATCAGAGAAAGCAATTCCTAATAATCCTTCCCTTCCCCCGTTACTGGGTACTTTCACCTAGCTGATCCTTTTGTTTGGTGCCTATTTTCCACACATGAAGGAAGACAAATGATTCCATTCTGAAGATCTGGAAAACTAACGTGAACTAGAACAAAGACTTTCTCAAACTAACTACTTTAATTAAAGTAACCACGGGTCACAAGTTTGATATCACCACAGATTCCAAGGAGATAAGTTATGGAGAGTCCAAACCGTTGCCAACAACAATAGAGCAACTCCGAAGTAACCCCATTAACAATACCAGGATCCAGCAGTCCACTCTAATTACATCAGCAGATATTTCACACACTATTCCTGCACCTTTCAAGAGGTGTTACGAGGTTCGTTAAATGCTTACGGACAAAGATTTGTGACTGGCTACACTTGGTACAGCCCACATACAGGCTAATGTAGCAGCACTAGAAAACAGTAACGAGGAACTAATCCACATTGTCTTTGCAGTGAGCAAAGCACCCTTGTTCCCAGTTCAAATACCCAAGAACAGCAATATAGGACTCATTGTTTTAGTACAACTATCCTTTTGCAAGCAGGTAGTTTATTCTGGGATTTTTTTTCTTCAATTTCTGCCTCTTTTGGATTTTTTTCTGGCATTCACCCCCCCCCCCCCCCAGGTTTCAGAAAACACATAATGAAGCACCAGAAGTTAAGTGTTTGACCACAAACCACTCCAGACCACTTTTAAAACAGTCAGTAAGCTCTGTAAGAGGTATAAAAGCCTACCCGACAAGCTCAGTAAACTTAGCTCTTAACTGAAGAGGTTAAACCGGAGGCTGTTTCAAGCTCAGGGTGGGAGGGTGCACAGTATGGGGGGGGGGGGGGTGGCACACATGCGTGCAGGGAAGGAAAGTCAGACTTGAATTTTTTTTTTCTTTGTACAAGTATTTTGTGATTTTGTTTTGGGGGAGTTTGTGGGTTTTTTTGCCTCTTGAATTCAAGTCAGCATATGTATTCTGCATCTTTCTGCATCACGAATATAACTGAACTGAATGTACCAATGCAATTCAATCTCCAGTGCATTACAAGTGGAGATCGTTCTGGCTGAGCTTGCGTGGTCATGATCACAAAGAAGAAAACCACTGAAATCAATAGGGCTATCCTGATGCAAAAGTGCTGTAAGCTGGAATAGAATCAGATGCATCGATCATACACATGGTTCGTTGCAGTCAAGCAATAATGAGCATGCAAAAGCTCTGCGGAAGCATCCTATCAGGCACTCTGCATCTGAGTACAAGTGAGGCCCTATATCCTGCCAGCTCACGAGCCATACATTCACTTGCTTTCAGCTACCTTAGGTAGTTTCTGCAAACCAGAAGACTATATATTTTATTCTCTTTTGTCTCTCTTGGACGGTCAGTTTTAGGAAGAGACAGCATGCGAATTCAATTCAGGTCACGTACATTGATACACAGAAGGATATAGAACCCCATTCTACTGAACAGCAATTCAACAAACTCTTAACTGAAAGTTCTCTGTTCATCCAAAAGCAGAGAGCTCTGATCAGGCTCATTAGCTAACCAACTAAGTATATATCAGCAGTGTCACACACTCTGTCAAACTTGTTAAACAATCATCTATATTAAAGTAAAGTAAAAATCAGAATCGCTGTTCTCTACATCTTTTCAGACAAAAGAATTCAGTCATTCAATATACTCTTCCTTCAGCACTCCCTTTATTAAAAAAACTACTGGTCACTCACAAGAAGCACATTGTGCCAACATTTCTAACTACATCGGAAGCTTAGCCAGTATCTGATACCCCGCTACAAATTATGAAACACACAAGAACTGTGATATGCAGAACAGAGTACCAACCTATTATTCAAGGTCCACTCACAATTTAAGTATTACATGAAGTGATACTATTTGACCGCTTTTCACCCTTATGTAACTTTAGCACAGAACTTTGACTACAGAGCCTTAGCTTCCTGTGACACATTTTTTGGGAAAGCGAGAAACAAACCAAGGAAACCACCCACAGCATACCACTGACAAAATATATATACATATATATATCCTTCCCTTTATATATTTTGAAGGAAAGGGTCAGAAAACCGTGGCAGCTTAAATGGGAAGCGCACGCCAGGTTTATTCCAAGCACTGCAGCTAACACCAGGCATCTTCACATGACTTCCCTGCCTCTCAGAGACACTCCCACAGAAAGCGACTCGGAAACACACGCTCTCACACTGAAAATACACACTCTCACCCCGAAAACACACACTCTCACCCCGCTCGGACGCCCCTGCACCTATTTTAAAGCCACGGGGCCAGCCAAGGGAAACCCGAGCGTGATGCACACCCCGCTCCCCGCCCCCGCTCGTGCCGGGGGGCTCCCGGCTGCCCCCCTCGGCAGGCGGCGGGGCCGGGCGCTTCCCCCCCACCCCCCGGCCGTCCCAGCTCCCCTCAACCGGCACCGGGGAGGGCCGCGGGGGCCGTCCCTCGCCTAACGGTCACGATCGGCACCCAAGCGGAGCGAGAGGAGCGGCGGCGGCCGGGAACGGGAGCCGCGGGGAGAAGGAGGGAAGGGGGAGAAGCGGCGGCGGCGGGGCGGGGACGGGGGGGGTTGAAGCTCGGCGAGGCTGGGCTCGCCCCGCACCGTGCGCCCGCCCGCACACCCCGCCTCCCCCTGCTGCAGAAACTACGCCATTGCGGCCTAGTCCTGGAGCCAGCGGCGCGCTGCCGCCGCCCGCCCTCCTCCTCCCTCCCTCCCTCCCGCACCCCCTCAGCCGCCGCCATCTTGGCGGCCGCCGCCATCTTTCCTTCCCCCCGCCGCGGAGCCGGGCAGGGCAGCGGCAGCGGCAGCGCAGACCCCGCCATCTTTTCGGGGAGCCGCCATACTTGCCCTGGCGAGGAACATGGCGGCGCCCATCGCACACACCAAAACATGGCCTCCCTTCAAAACAAAACCGGCCGCGGCGAGCCGGGCGGCCCCCGGCGGGCCGCGGGGCTCGGGGAGGGCGGCGGGCGGCGCGCACTTACCCGAGGCCCACATGGTGACCGAGAACTCCCCCTCCAGGGTCTTGATCTGCACCTGCTTCTGCTCCCATTTCCTGCCGCCGCCGCCCTCGGCCCCGCCGCCGCCTCCCCCGCTCAGGTAACTCTTCTTGCTGCTCTTCTTGCCGCTGCCGCCCTTCTTCACGCGGCCCCCGCCGCCGGCCGACGAGGAGCCGCCGCCGCCGCTCTTGCTGCCGGCGGCGGCCACGGTGACCAGGGTCTGCTCGATGTACTCGTCCTCGCCGGCGGGGGCCGGCACGGGGATGAGGATCTGGTCCTCGAAGCCGTCGTCGGCGCGCAGTCCGTCCGAGTCGTCCCCGCCGACCACCTCCTCGCGGGTCTGCACCAGGATCACCTCCTGGTGGTGGTGGTGGAGGTGCAGCTGGCCCCCGCCGCCGCCCGCCGCGCCGCCGCCCGCCCCGCTCGGGTCGCCGTCGGAGACGAGCGGCTGCAGGGCGATCATGGGCTGGTGGTGGTGGTAGTGGTGCGGCGGGTGGTGCGGGCCGCAGTCCTCGCAGCACTCGTCCTCCTCCTCCTCCTCCTCGTCCTCCTCGCCGCCCACCACGGTGGTCTCGATGGTCTCCACCGGGATGGTCTCCACCTCGATCTCGTGCAGCTCCACGATCTCGGCCGGCATCTCCGAGCCGTCCGTGGCGATGTACAGGGTGTCTCCCGAGGCCATGGCGGGGGGGGACGGGAAAGGGAGGGAGGGAGGGGGGGGGATGGCGAGCTCGCTCGGCGGCCGCCGAGGGGGGCTCGGCTCCGCTGCCCTCAGCCGCCGGCGGGGCTCGGGCGCCTCCCGCCTGCCTTCCTTCTCCTCCTCCTCCCCCTTCCACACAAACACCAGCTCCTCGCAGCCAGCGAGAGGAGGGAGGGAGCAGGGAGGAGGGAGGGAGGCAGCCAGCCGCCAAATCCCGGCTACGCTCCCTCGCGAGACTTCCGCTGCTGCCGCCGAGACGGACCCCAGCCCCCGGGAGGCCGCTGCTGCCGCCGGGAACCGCCCCCAGCGGCCAATCGCGCCGCCCGGCACGCCCGCGCCTCAACAGGGCAAGGCGGAGAGCCAATCGGAGCGCGCCGTCCCGCGGAGGCCCGCCTCCGCACGCTGCCGCCGGCCTATCGGGGGGCGCTGCGGCAGCCGAGTGCTCCTCCCTGCTAGGAGTAGCCAATCGGCACGAGGCAGCGTCACCTCTCAGCTCGCAGGCCCCGCCCGGCCAATTAAGCCCCGCCCAGCGCCGAAGCCCCGCCCCGCCCCCACTCCTCCTTGGGGGGGGCGGGCCCGGCTCGCGCTCCGCCTCCCCTTCGCAGTGGGCGGCCGGCAGGTGGCGCGCGCGGAGCCCGACCGTTAACGGCCGTGGCGCGCGCAGGCGCGGGGGGAGCCCGCTGACAGGGAGGGCGGCCCGCCGCCGGGAGCCTCCTCTCCGCCGTTATTTTATATTTTGTAGGCTCCCTCCCCCCCCCTTTTTTTTTCCTCCTTCTTCTCCTAAGGGCGGAGCGCGGGCGAGCTTAGCGTGGGGAGCCGCGGGAATTGCTTCCCCCAGTCACACTTGGCTCTCCCCTCCCAACGACGGCCAGATAGGGCTTATTGTTGTAAAAGTCCCATGAACAGGAGGCGGTTTGCACGTCCTAAGCGATTTACAGCTCGGCACATGTACATTTTTCCCGTTTATAAGGGCGATCTTAGCGACGCAGTGAAAACAGTGCCGTTAGCTTTTTAAAATCAATATCACAAGCGCTTTCTACTTCTCCCACTCTTCAGCATATAACGAATGCTTTATGTTGCTGCAACATTCGCAAGTGAATATTTTTCAGTGAGAACCGCTACACGGAAATGTTCACCAGCTCAGTGGTTTGCCCGTTACACACCTCCCTTCATCCTGAGCTGGGTGATTTGCCTAACTAGCATATGGTTATTTTTCAGTGACCGCGAGGATTACCCATGCATTATTTTTTCTCTTGAAGAGAGAAGAATACAGCATCAAACAAAAATAAATACAAGAAAGCTGCCCCTTGAAAAGGTGTTTTAAAAGAATCTTGCCCTGAGTAGCATCCAGGTGAATGAGGACAGCGAAGGCACACACAGGATCCCCCTTTAGAATAGTCCAGTCCATACACACATCTGAAAACCTTTCCTTGGAAGTAAGAGTTATTTTTAAGCATCCATAACAAATATGTTTCTTATGAAAATATATTATTTCCAAGATCTAGATTACTTTTTCTTTTTTTTTTTTGGTCCCTGTTCCTTCTTTACAATCTGCTGAAGCAAATTGTGGTCCACCATCAATCCGCAGACAGCTGTTTCTAACTTTTCCTGCATGCACCACCAGCACTGTTTTTTTCTTGGCTCTGAAGAATTCCTAGGAATAAATTCAGGTCCTGAGCATGTCTAACTGAAAGAGCAAAATGGAATTAGTTTACTCTTGACAAGCCAGCTTCTACCCCCCTCCACCTTTCTTTCTTTCGGTTTAACTGGCTCAAGTGTCTGCCTTTCTTCAGCAGGTAGATGGTCAAGGAAAAGCCTTGGGAGATGGGTTTTCATCCCAAAGATAAAATTTGTTTTGTGTCAAAGAGAAAACAGTTGCAAATCCAGCACAAAAATGTATAGTAGTTCTGTGCAGTCATCACCTAGATAAGAAAGAAAGCTAGGTGATAATGAGATCTGGCCTCTAATTTTGGTACACGGTCCTATAAAAATAGTGCCATCCACAAATACCTGAGCTACTAGCAATATACAGTGCATTAAAAAAGAAAGGAGGGGAGGAATGAAAGGAAGATGAGAAGATACATACGAATTCTCTTATTTCTGCCCTGTAAGAGATATCTTACTCTTCTGCCCCCCCCCCCCCTCGCTTTTAGTGTCTGCATATTTATGGCATCTAGCATTATAGATGATTTTGTGTGCTGGGTCCTTGTCAGGGTTTATCACAACAAATACTAAGCTTGATCTTTAAACAAGACAGTTGATCTTTTCAGTTTCATGTAATCACAAAAGAAGTGAGGCTGCAAAGGAGCTCTGGAGATTGTCCAAACCCCTGCTCAGAAGTAGAGTCACCTAGAGCAGACTGTGTCCAGTTGGGCTTTGAATACCTCCAGGGATGGAGACCCACAACCTCTTCCCCTGTTTGACCACCCTCATGGGAAAGAGATTATTTCATTATGTGTAAGAAGATTTCTTGTATTTCAGTTTGTGCTTGCAGCCTCATGTCCTTTCACCGAGCCAGACTGAGTGTGGTGCCTCCGCCTTCTTGTTTTTGATTTGTAATATTATGGTGCAAGCAAGAACAATCCTCTGCAACTCCCGGGGTGCTCGGTGTCCGGATTAGCCCTTAAAGTGTTTGTTACATGCAGACTAGCTGCAGGGAAGTCAGTGGTGCTGTTCACAGCACAAGAAGACATGGTATGCTTGAGGCCTTGCAGCACCCTGGCTTGGAGGAACTCTTGCGATCCATCTCTCAGAGATCCTCAATAGAGCATCAGCAGATGATGGTCAGCACTCAACAGCATTAGCCACCCAATCAATATTGTGCTTTCTCCTCTCATGTGTTTTTTGCTTTCTAGTGGTGAACCAGTAGTTCACAGAAATCAGAGTTATACTAACCCATTGCGTGCAGTATTCTATTGCATGATGTTTATATAGAAAACTGACTCTCATGGCGTGGCATTTCATACTACAGAACTAACTGTTCTGGCACTTATCTCGGCTGCATCAAACCAAAACTAGGTAACTGCTTTCTTAAGAATCACTTGCTAAATACATGAGTCTGTTACATTTTAAGAAAGGGAAGGTCACTGAAAATAACTTTTTTTTTTTTTTTTTTTTTTCACAAAGTAAAAAAGAATGAACAAAAAAGATCAATACTGCTTTTCCGAGTCAGGTTTTTTCTTCTAGTCCTATTTTCACCTGTCTCCATCCCTTCAGCTTACAATAGAGTAAGAAAAGGGAAGAATTTTGACATGTGAAACTTGTGAAACAAATGAGATTTTCAAAGCCATCACCTACAGCCTTCTCTCTTGCCCGTAGTGGGGTCAACACAACCTTTTCCCATTTTCTTCCACCCAGCCTTTCACATTCACTGATTTAGAGACTTCCGATAACCTTTTTTTTTTCCCTCCTTTCTCATTCTCACACCAGCCATTTTGTGTGGTGTTTGAAAGGAAAGATTAGCCCTCCCATTGTAAATCAACACTGACTGATAAACTGATAACACTTGCATATCCGGTTAAATATATGACACGTATAGCTTTTAAGATATTTTTGCTCTTGTGTAAAGAAGACCAGATAATAAAGCCACTTACTAGAGGAAAAGAAAATCAATAGTTGAAATACAGTGTTAAGCAATTAGGTCTTGTTTACACTTTTTAAAGACTTCTCTAAGACTAATGAATTCGTTCTGCTGATTCACTGTATTGGGTTTTCCTTGTTATCTTTATCTAAAATGTCTTATTAATCAATAAAAAGAGGAGAGGTCTTAGGGAGTAAAAACAACTCAGGAAGAAATGTAAACTAGGATTTACAATACCATCAAAGTAATCCACAAAGGAAAATGCTACCTAGCTGTGCCACTCTTTTCCTGGAGTCCTTCTTCTGGCTATCTGGAGCTCTGCAGGAAATGCGGTTTTTACTTTACCTTCATAGTCTTTCATGATTTAGCCTCATCATCTCCATCTGATCTACTGCAGCTATCGCCCTTACAGGCCACAAGCTTCTGCTGCAAATGTCTTTGTCCTCTCTCTCAGACAGCTAATTAAATAGGAGGAAAATCCCTGAGCCCAATTTGTATATGGGCTCCTACAAAATGCATTTCAGCGTTCACTGACCCTATGGTTCTGCTTGCTCACCATGACTAGGGACAAGTCATGAACTCTGTGCACACCTCTTTCCTCTGTTTCTTTTCTTCTCCTTTTAATAATTACTGTTTTCTTTTCTGTACCACATCCTACTTCAAACCCCCCTTTAAAAACAAACCAACCAGCTAGCAAAGCTACACCAATTAATTTGCTTAGATTTATAGCTCTGTCCCTCCATTTGTCATCTGTGTCTTTGAGACTGAGCAAAGTAAGAGGAGGATTTTCTCTCCTTTGTTATCTTGCAGAGGGAAGGAGGCAGCATTTGCACTGCTACCATTACACAATAATTTCTAAGTTAGGGTCACTAATCACCCCAGTTTCATTAAGCAGGTGTTTTAAGGACAAGATCAAAGCAAGTGCTGTCGTAAGGACAAGATCTCGTAAGTTATTCTTTCTGTATGAAAGGATACATGAATCAGTGGGCTTAATCCTTGTTCCAGAAATGTTTAACCCTTGAACTGTGGACATATAAATACTATTGTATATGTTGTATTGTATGTCCACTACTGTGGACAAATAAATACTGCTGAACTGTAAAGCTGACTGTCAAATATGAATGCTTTCTCCTCTATTCCTTGCTGACTTCACAGCTGGGGGTATGAACCTACACTTCGAAAATCACCAGTCTTCACAAAGCAGTCCTATTAGGTCTATCAACATACGGTGTTTGTGGACCTGGATGGATGGTGTCTTGCAAATCACTGATAATACAAGAATGGGAAACCTCTGGCAAATAATGCATATTAGTTGAGCCAGCATGGTATGATCTCACACTTACCAGCACAGGCAGTATAAGTGAATGTATGTCCTAGCATACACCATAGGACCAGGGAGAAAATCTGCCACTCCTGCTCGAGCCTGTTGTCTCACAAACAGCAGTGCCTCCCAGCCCTACTGTGCGTACGTATTTGCTTGGTTTACTCACTCCAGACCTGATGCTGAAAAGTGCTGAGCTCTCAGCTTCCTTTAAAGTCACCAGATATTGATAGATCCCTGGAACACTAAGAAAGAAATAGACCTGCAGTTAATATTATGTTGTAAAAGAAAAATAATCCCAAAATGAAATGAATAAAGCTAATTCATTAAAGATAAATAAAACATATAAATTGCTGCAGTCTCAATGGAAGCCTGAGGGCAGCTATTTTTTCTTAAACAAACTTAGCTGAGTTTCTACAAGGCAATATATATTGCGACTCTGGCAGCTTGCTAAAAGACAAATATAAAAACTCCTTTGGCATAAGCAAAGCTGATCAGTACTTTTTTATTTTAGAAGGGCATTTATTTTAGAAGGATTTGTAACTCAAACTGATTGGAGGAGAGATTGTCATTTTACTTCGTGTTATACAGTCAAATTCCAGTCCACTGTGGAAACGTCTTTATATGTTGCTACATTATAAATACCGAGTAAAAACGTTTTTCCAAAGCAAGAAATAGAGACTGCATGATGTGCAGTCTGTGCAACTTAACAGTTTGTTATCGAAGGTGTTCTCCACCTGTTCCCTGCAGAGGGAATACTTCCTGCATGCGCACACGTGCACACGCATACACACAACTATCCATCACACACGACTAGACACCCTCAAGTGGCCTTTTTTCCTCTTCTCAAAGCCCAGTGTCTGCTTCAAGGGGCTGGACAAAGTACTCCTCTAAAGTGTCACTCCTATCGTCAGAAGTGTGCTTGGCAGCACTGAAATAAGCCAGGCTCCAAGTGTGTCGGGTTGAAACCTGAGTATCTTTGAGACATCAGGTCTGTTAGGGTCACTTGTGTCTCGGAAGCGCTGCCATACCCATGAGGTACAGTAGTGTAGAGTTTTATGGAAGAGATCCATCAGTGCTTAAAGGGGGAGGAGAGAAATCACAGTTTATTTTGGTAAACCTCACAGGACCCACGTTTTCTCATAAACCCGACACTATTTGTCAAAAGGGAACGCCTTGGGTTCTTCCGTTTGGGAAGCAACTGCAGGTGTTGCTGCTTCATGCAGGTAACATTTTTGCTGCGGAAGCAAAGTCTGCTCAGTGTGCTCCCTTCCGCTGTTTGTACTGGGGTGCTACTAAACGTGGTGCTCAAATCCCACGGCTGCAGGGAGGGGTGCTTCAGCTCTCCATGGGTTTCGTACTTATGGTGTGCAAGAGCAGTCACATCTCTCCCCATAGAAAGCAATTGCAAATCCTCTGCACAACAAAAAACACCGCGTGCAGCAAATCGCTCTCCAGAAAGTCTGTGACTTAAAGAGTCTAAGAAGCAGAAGAGTGCAAATGTTACACGGGGAAAAGTACTAATGTCACGGAGGAAGGTGTTTCCATTTGGATCCTGCAAGGGCCCTCTTTCCAAACACACGCCGTACGCGGTGGCGGTGTCTCTAGCCACAGCGGGCCTGCATTCTCCCCGCTGCTGGCTGGTGCCCGCCTCGAACCACGTTGAAATCCCCCCAGCGCACGTTTCTGCAGGAGCGAGGACACCTCCCAGCCCCACGCTTGTTCCTACCTAACAAGCTCGAGCGCTCGGAGGCGCCGCCAGGGGGAGCGCGGGGCTCGGGGCCGCCCGCCCGGCCGTGAGGTGCCGCGGGCGGCCCGCGGCGGGCAGGGCCCGGCTCTCGGTGCCGCCGGTGCCCTGGGACCCTGCTGGGAGCCCCCGGGAGGAGGCGGCGCGGAGCGGGCTCGGCCGCAGCCCCCTGGACGTGAGGCGGCGGCAGCCGGGCCTGCACCGCCGACAGGGCGGCCGGCAGGGCCCCCTTGATGACCCTTAGGGTCAGTGCCAAATTAAACGATTGTGTGGTGTGCGGGGCAGATGCAGCTGTTTTGTCAGCCGACATGAAAGCACCATACTGTGTATGGGGTGGGTTACATGTAACACCACCAAACGTATCTGGCAGCTTAGCACTGGTGAGAAGACAACGTCTTTCTCTCTTCCCCGGCGATTCAGTCACACCAGCCTTTGCCCAGGCCACTCACCTCACAGCTCTGGCACAGTGTTCACCCCATGGCACGAGAAAGCCAGAACGGGTCAGCACAGGGCAGAGGGGACAAGAAGCTGGGTTTATTGGCAGGTTGTTTCCCCTGAGCTAACTTCAGTGTGTGTGGGTGTCAATGACATGATTCAGCCACGGACTATGCTGTCTATAAAAACCTGATTTTGTTCAATAAAGTACACCACTCGCAGACCTTGTCACTGGGTTACCGTGATGCCCAATACAAAACTGTGCTTTAAGCAAGCGAATGCATAGCTATGTTTTCTTCAGGTAGTCAAAATAACTATTTAGAAAGGTCCAATTTATACATACAGAGGAGAAACTAAACTTTTATTATTATTATTATTATTATTGAAAAGTCTTCTATGGGACGTGGAGCTCTTTATTCAGAAAGCACCTTATTTAGGATAAAATTGCCAAACAACCTTATTTTACTTCCAGACATCAACCAAAAAAAAAAAAAAAAAAAAAAAAAAAAGTGAAAAAAGTGTCTAGAAACCAGAAAAAGAGGAGTTAAAGCCTGCTGTACAGTGATGTGGAATTAAGATACCTCAGACATGAAGCCTGCTCTTCAAGCTGTCAATAGCCAGTGGGAAGCATGTGCAGGTGTTCCTGCTGTATTTACTGTGTCACCTGTTCTTTTACTACATGGAGGGAGGAAGTACCTGGGTTGTGTAGCAGAAGTATGTGTGTGCTGGGAAACCAGCTGGTGGAAAGGCACCTTTGGGTGGGGAGGCGTGAGTCTGACTGTGTGGACGAGAGGACCAGTATGTCTTGTTTCAGGGCTGCATCTTTCAGTTCGTGTCCTCAGTGGAGCAAAGCATTTTTGTCTTTTTACCCCGAAAACTGCTAGCAGTGATGCTGGAGGTGAGTATGACCTGTACTTAAAACTATGTAAATGAGGTATGTGAGGGTACCCTGTACAGAGCCAGCAATTGCGCTCCTCCTGCTGAGGAGCACAATTAACACACTTCTGTGTTAAAAATTTCTCTCAGATACATTTCTTGATACTTAGAAGTCCTGAACAAACATAGGAAATTGCTGGCTACAGCTGGGAGAACCTGGCCATATGAAGCATGTTTGAATTGCCATAAAGTGCACTAAGTACATGGGTTTGTAGAACTCAAGACACAGTCATTATGATATTCTTTACAAGGGCTATTATTCTATTCTCAGGTGAGGTTAAAATCCACCCTCCTTGTCCTCTGTGAATGATTCTAACCCTGTTTGCACTTCACTAGGGTGCTGTAAAACAAAAGGTGCCAAATGGTCAGAACTGGATAATACTTCTGCCAATTCTGAACAATTCAGCTTTAGACAGTCTAAAGCTGGCATTTCTCGTTTGTCTGGCATCCACAATTACCCTTAAATTAGTATAATTTGTTCAGTTTATTATAGAAATATAAAGGGTGAAATTCTATCCTCAAAGAGAGATGCCAGCTCACTGGAGACAGAGGAGCTTTTTGTTCCTCTCATGTGGTAGGGCTGAGCCCATAGCAATAAGCTACATGAAGGCAGTGTGGTTGCCTGCAAAGGGATGCTCGCTTTCAACGCGTAACTTACCCTGCGCACCAGCCTATTGGATAAACTTTTGGGGATGAAGTCATGTTTGTTTTCTTGTCAACCACACGGGCTGCCCCACTAATTTGCTTTTATAGTCACCCTAAGAACTACAGAGCAGGAAGTGGCAGACGAGTGTCATCACTGTCGTGTTGTCTTTGGCCTCTCCACCGATACTGTCAACAAGACAAAGGATTAGAGCCAATTAAAGGTTTAGGCTGAGATACTGATGCATCTGCTCTCCGAACAATTCCTTACTTACAGAAACAGGTAATAACCTTACTCAGATTATCAGGGCTGGACCCTGCAACCTCGTGGGTGACCACTGGCCTCACGTTGGAGTGTTGGAGAACAGAGAGTTGGCCTTCAGATAAGTGACCTGCAAAAGCGAACTGGTTAAACTCCTGCTCTGGCAGAGCTGCTTTACACCGTGCTCCTTCCACTCAACCTGCTTTGTTCAAGAATTTAAATTTAGACTGCTTAGGGGAAAAAAAAAAAAAAAAAAAAAAAAAAAAAAAAAATCCTAAAGTTTTCTAGCAGTCAGGTGGCAGTGTTCTGTTTTTGTTTTTATTTTTGTGGGTTTTAACCCATATCATTTCACTCAACTGTACTACCAAGCAGTCTTAAATAGTTAAATATGACTAAAGGAAGAGATCAGTGTATTGACAACGTCAATACATTGGGGAGAAATTTTTCTGAAAAATGTTTGTGTTTCACATCTGCTTTTTTCTGCCACTTGCAACTTACAACTGTGCTAGGCATTTCTAAGGATAAGAGACTAAGGAGGGAGTTAGAGAGATTAAAAAATGAACAAGAACATCAGGAAATAAGATCATCTTCTGAGCGTGGAGCTGATCCGAGCGGGATGTGGTCAGTGGAAGGAGTGATGCTAGGGACAGTGAACACTGAGGATGGACAGTGGGTCAGGCTTGGGCTTGCACAAGAGCACAGCGGCAACAAGAGCAGCACTTTAATTTGGGGTTGTGCATGGAGAAACGTCACCTCTCCCTGTGAATCAGAGAAGGTAGAGAGGAGTTTGAGGCTTAGCAAATCCTTCACCTGACTTCCTTACCGAGGAGCGCCACAATTCCCTGTACCAGACTCAGGAACTGGGCTGCAGACTCCCAGGAGTGAAGCACGACCCAGCCCAAGGCTGGCTGCTACCAGGACAGCTCGCCCAGGGTTAGCAGCGCCCCGGGGAACTGCATGCCAGGCGCTACTCACCTGCTCGCCCTTCTGAGCTTCCTATTCTGGGAGCAGCCCCCACGATTGCGCTTCGCCCTAAATCACATCCCACTTCGGGCTGCGGATTCACGGGATTTTTGACAACCCTCTCTTACTAAAAACCTTCCCCCAAACCCCAGGGAGACAAGCCCGCAGTGCCGCCTCCTCCCTTCCCGCCGCGGCCACCCCGGGGGGCGACAGCAGCGGTGCCCCCTCCAGCCCCCCGACGCCGGCAGCGGCACGACGGGGACCCGACCTCCCCCAAGCCCCCCCCGTCCGCCCCCACACACCTTCCCCGGCCCCCTTCGTGCCCCCGGCCGCCGGGCGGAGCCCTCCCCGGGGCACCCCACAGCCCGGCCGCCCCTCGCCCTGCCTCCGCCCCGACGGGGCGGCCGCGGCCGGCGCCGCCCCACAGCCCGGCGGCCGGGCTATATAGGGCGGCGGGGAGCGGGGCGCAGCGCGGCGGAGCCATGGGCAACCGGGTGGCTCGGGGGGACTTCGAGTGGGTCTACACCGAGCAGCCCCACACGCAGCGCAGGAAGGAAATCCTGGGTACGTCGGGGGGGGTGGTCCTGGGTTGGGGTACCGGGGTTGTTCCCCCTCCGGAGGCAGCACGGCGAGCTGCTCCCCGGGTTTAATGCAGCAGGTGGAAGAGCATGGGGGGGACTTGTCTGCGGCGTTTCATCGCCTCTCCCAGACAACATGCTCCTTGAATTCCTTTCCTCACGGTTTCTCCTTCAGCCAGGGGAGCTGAACTGCTCCGCTTGTCAAGGCAGCGCGGGTTGGCTGGGATCCCTCCTCAATGCGAGATCTTTTTGGTGGCAATAGCACAAATGGGGATGTGGGTGAGCTTGCCAGAGAGCAGCAGAAAGCCCTGCTGCTTGCTTTGTCCTGGCAGTAAGGAGGTATAGCTACCTTGTTAGATTTTTTTTTTTTTTTTTTTTTTTTTCTCCTGTTGTGCAGGCAGCATTTAACTGTACATAAATATGTTGGGTTGGGGGATTTGGGTTTTTCTGAAGTTGTTTTCTGAGAAGAACCAATAATTCAGAATTGCTGCAGAATATCATTGCGTATTTCCTGAAGTTTTCCCTTCAACATTTTATCAATAAAGAAGACTTTGACTTGTTTTTCCTTCCCTCTGATCAGCCGGATAAAGTTGTTTAAAGATCCCTTATAAAGGAATGGGCTGGGGCTTGTGGCTGAGGGCTGGGCAGGGTCAGTGATAACCAGGTGCTGTTTCTGCAGCTTCTCCACTCTCTCATAGATTAATCCAGGAGGGGTCTAAGCTAGAAAAACATTTCCCATGTAGTTACGGTGGTGGAATATCCTGGTGCAGGTTTGAATTGTATTCAGGAAAACAGCTATTAATTTACTCTGTAATAATGACAGAGGGACAAATGATATCATTATATAAAAATGCTGCCCCTTGGTGTTGTGCTCCTGATGCTTGTGGTGACGGGAGCTATGTTTTGGTGAGGAGTGTGTGTGGTGGGGCTCTCCCCTTGCTAACCTCCTGCTGTCCACATCTTGCTTGGAGTGGAGCCTCCAGCCCGTGGTGAAAGGTGGTGCTGGAGTGCTTGAGCTGCCTTATCCTTGCCATGACAAACTCTTTTTTGGGGGGACCTATCAGCTTGATGGTTGCAGAGGCTTTGCCCCACACTTGTTTTGGGCTCAGAAAGAGCAGCTGGAATCAAGGTCTGTCTCCTTCCCCCCAGCGAGGGTGCAGGAGGAGCGGTGAGGAAGTGGAGATATGGACGAGCTGGGCAGAAAGAGTGATGAAACTGGTGTCATGAATGCCAAAACATCACCAAAGTTATTGAAACTATCATGACATCCCATGTGATATCCGTGTAATCACTGTCACTGTATTGTGTAATGCCTGAGGGTCAGTAAACCCTGGTGTTTAAAGTGTACTTAGCAAAGTTTCTAGTGTCTGTTGAGCAGAGTACGATTTGTGTGTCTTTTACACATATGAACATTTATCCATAAATATCCCTGTATTTTACATTTTTGTGTACAGCATTGCTTTAGGGACAGAAGCATTCCGTGCCGATAAAGGAAGTATTTCCTTCCCTGTAGGTTAATGATTTAGTAGTTAAGTACTGAAACTGGATTGTTTTCTGTTTAGGCTGTAGCTTTTGGAGATGTTGATCTCTCTCAGGCATGGCTACTTGGATTTAAATGCAAATGGAAAATTATCTATAAGGGGAGAAAATACGGGGAGCCTGACAAACACATTAGGCAGCTTCTTTCCACAGACACGCTATTTCCTTATGCTGCTTTCCCAACCTGTTTCTATGGAGTAACCGAGTTTCATGTCCTGGTTTAATTGTTAGCAGCCCTGGTGCCTCTATGACTTTTGTTGGTGGTGATGATATGTCTGAGTGACAAAAATGCCTCTGACTTAGAGAGATCTTTTCAGGAACTGTTGGTTCAAGCTTTCCGGCTGTGGCAGTTGCAGTTCCCAGGTAGAAGCCCTGGCATATTTGGCCCAGGAGTGATCTTTGGGGCAGATGGTTATGTGCTGGGCAGGAGGGCTGTATGCCAACAGGGCTGGCTGCAAGCTGGCTTATAGCAGGGCTCTGTTGCAACAGATGAGCCTACTAGGGGTGCGATTCCTAACTGATACAATTACACCACCAAACAGATCCACAGTTTGCTCAAGGAGAGATAATACATTTTTTTTCTGTCTCTTACCTCTTTGTAGTATCTTCCTCCTATCCTCTAGGTATTAAAACGTAGCTTGTGCCTACAGCTTAGGTGCCAGCTGCCTCTAAGGTACTAAGGAGCTCTTCTCCCAAGCTGGCACTTCAATCCTAGTCTTAAACTCATGGTCATGTTACCCACATTTTTCAGTTTATTAGACCAAAATGTTTCATTGCTTCCCTCCCACCCTCCTCCTTATGAAAAGCCTGTTACTGTCTCATGCCAGAACTGAGATCTGTATAATGTTGTGGAGAGCTGGGTAAGGGAAAGACCTGGCTGAAAACTAACCCAACAGAAGAAGGGCTTTCATCTGCTATTGGAGGGAGAGACTTGGTCTGATGTTGAGGGACATCTACTTCTAGCAGAATTAATATTTCAACTTCAGTGGCAGTAAGGGTCTGTTGGATTAAGATGTGTAGTACTATGATCTTACACAATGGGAAGTGTTGGTGGTTTTTTCTGTCTTGAGAGAAAATGAACAGACTTACTGCTCAGGTGTTGGTAACACCATAAGCACACAATGAATGGTCATTTCATCTGCAATCAGTTCTCCAAATGCAAGCAATGAGCAATATGTAGTGGCATGGGAAGAATGAGATCTTACATAGGCTGTGTGTTGGATCTAACTTTACAGAATTACTGTAGGTTGGTCAGAAGGTGTCTTGTCTCTTGGGTTCCTTACAGAAGCATCTGTTTGCTGCTGAGGATGAGGGCTGAATCAGTGTTGCTCATGATAGGCTAGGAGCAGCTGAAAATGATCTGACATCCAAGTATGATTATATAGGTGGTTCTTTGGCAAGTTATTTTATAGTGTAGATGACATAGGTGTCTTGTATGTGCTTTATCCTGTAGAAAGGCTGAGATGTTAAACTGGGAGGGAAGGAGAGGACACAAAGCAAAGGCCAGAATCCACTTTATTTTCACATTTAGCCAATTTCTGAGTATAATATTTTCCAGACAACAGCAGTTTTGCTCATTTGTTTACAGATTAGTTTAGTACTTCTTACAGATGACTCCTCTGCCTACTTAAACTTCACATTTATGAAAAGTCTGATAAATTGCACCTACTAAAATGTGCAAGATGCATATCTCAGTAGCATAAATCAAAGTTCTGAATTATATATGCTTCTGGCAAAGAAACTGTTTCCCCTTTATACTGCAGTACGTGGGCATGCTGCTGCCACAGATGTGCCTGTTCTCTAATCAGCACATTCAGAATAGTTGCTGTCTCAGTGCTCATGCAAATTCCCTTTGGGGATCACCTCTAAATTAAATCACACGAGCAGGAAGACAATGTCCTAGGTGTTCGTGGTCTTCTGCTGACAACGTATTATGAGAAACTGAAGGCTTCATCGTGCTCCGTGCTGCATGTTGTTGTTTGAGGTTGTTGGGAGCACTCTTTCTAACACTCCTATGTCCCTTTACTGCCAGCCAGCTAATAACCAAGCATAAACAAACAGGTCATAGCTGCTGTAGTAGTGGTGTGCTGACACCATCCACCTCTGTTACCAGCACCGTGGCACCACTGCAGCGCTTTGCCTCTGGTGGGCACCGCTGGGTGACCCGGCTCCCTGGGGCCTGACAGCACGAAGCAGCTCAGGTGCTCCTGAGGGGCAGGTAGAAGTCCGTGCGTAGTGGATATGTAAAACGTCTGAGTAATTAGTTGGGTCAAAAAGGCTCCTTATTAGTTTGCACGCTGGAGGGGGAAGGAGATGAGGGAAAGCAAAGCTTTTGTCATGCATGCTGTCCTCTGGGTGTGTCCTACCTGTGTCCTGGCTCATGTATGGCTTGAATTAAATGCAACTCAAATGGGCCGTGCTGTTTGTGAGCATGTTCACAGGCTGAGCTGCTAAAAAGCAAAACACTATCATGTCAGCAAACTGACCTATTTGTTTGTTTATTTTTGGTACAAATACCTGCTCCAACATAAGACGTAGTGTGGTAGAGCTAACATCCTGTGCCTGGTATCTCTTATTTGATCTGGCATGGACTCATATCTAATAGAACATAGTCCAGGACAGCAGCATCACAGACTGTTTTTTTTTTTCCCCTCCTTTTTAACATGCCTTCTGAAAACATTATACTGAATAGTACGCCCACTTTGACCTTACCTGTGTGCCACATTTGTGGTTAAAATAAAGGAAGATGAAGAAATTAAATTCCTTCTCTTGTTACTCCTACCTCTCATGGATGTGAGCACTGCTGCTCCTTTAACTCCACCACTTCTGTGTTTCTGAAGAGCTCCATCTTTTGCCTGTGCCCAAATCTTGTGCTACTGAAATGGGCAAGTGCTAAGTACGTGGTGTCAAAGCAATGACAGTTTGTGTCTGTTGCCCTCACTGAGGTCTAACTGGGTCTCTCCAGAGTTATCTTAAAGCATTATCAGTGGGACCAGAGAATGAGTGAGGGTTCAGAACAAGATATTTGTAGAATCATAGCATGGTTTGGGTGGGAAGAGACCTCTAAAGATCATCTAGTCCACCCCTTGGCATTGGCAGGGACATCTCTTGCTAGATCAGGTATTTGCTGTCTCCTGAGGAGGAGAAACACCAGGAACTGGTGACTGCTTCTCTAGGAACAATTAGTCCAGCCCTAAATGGGGATTGCTGTAGGACTATGCTGAGTGCTCCTGGACTCCTGGAAAGGTCCTCTGACTACATTTTTTTAACTTGATGCTCTTTTTCAGTAGTGTTTCAGAATGAGGCACGCCTCTAGAAAGGTAACTGATGCTTACACACAACAGTGGAGTGATCTCTGCAATTGTTAATTTGGTAAACAAGTTGTTTCAGAATCATGAATGCTTTTGAAAATAAACTTCCAGCATTTGTTCTCTCTTGACTACTATTCTTTTATCCACACTGTTGAACAAGTGGGAAGTGCTGTATTTCATCGTCCTGGTGGAGTTTTCAGTTGCTCTGAGTTTATGGCATGGAGACTGTGGAGCTGGTTGGGTTGGGCAGAATTATTAACTACAGCTGCATACTGTGCTAAAGTGCTTGCGCTGCTTTTTCACTGTGTGCTGACCTTGGAGACAGAAAAGTCACGTTTCTGCACTGCTCTACATCCACACCAGTATGGCTGCTCTCCCAGTGGCAATATGTTGGCTCTCTCTGGACAACTGGAAGCAGTGCATGGGGATAAGCTGTCTGCTGGGCTGAGCTAACAAATCCCAGCAAGCTGGAGGCTGGAGCATGTGCTGCAGAGACAGAGGAGCTGGAACTGTCCTGGATGTACTCTAAAGGGCAAATCCTGGTCCTATATGTTCCCATAACTTTGTGTTTCTTCTTTCCTTTTTCTCCCCTCTATCTAGAATGGCAGAATGTTTGTTTGTTTTTCTCATGTTCCTGTTCCCCATCCATGACATGACTGTTGATAATGAAGAGCTCACTATAAACTATATATTATGACCATCTTCATAGGCTAGCCCTGACCCAGTGCTTGTTGGGAAGCAATGGACGCTGGCCTTACAGAAACCAGTCGTGTTAATAACAGAATAGTGCTTAGGAAGACAGAGAAGAGATTTGGGAAAGACCAACATGATGCATGTTCATATACATCTTAGTGTGAAACTCTAGCAGATGCCAGAAGAAGAGTAAGTTTTGGAAGGGTCAGCATTCAATGTTCTGCATTTGCAGCCACTCCACCAGTGGGGCTTTGAGCCTTTGGGAGCTTTGCAGCTGCACCTGTCAGCAGCCTCCGGGAAAGAGGAAGCAGTTATCAGTATTAATGATAAGCACACACAGTGTTTTGGCTTAACTATTATACAAAAATTTACTATTGGATAGGAATTTATCACGTTCAATTTAATATTAAACCCTAGCAAGTTACTTCATAGCTGTCACCTGTGATGAATGCAAGCTGCCCGCGTTGCTGCTTGCACACAGTGCTGCTGCTGGTTACTGCTCTGAACTCCCTTCTAGGTAAGCTGCAACAACAATAAATAGGTCAAAACTTTGGGTGTTCTCAAACTACAACATAAAGTATTCCTTAGTAATTTTCCTGTCCACTTAGTATATTTTTTTGATTGAAGTGACCTGACTTTGGCCAGGCAGAACAGATTTGGCCATTTTGTATCTCTGCAACAGCCAGCGTGGTGGCTGCAGTAACTTCTCCCTACCAACTCCATGACTGAAGGATTGAAGTTGCTTGATTTACTAAAGGAATTTCTCACTTTTGGACAGATACCCCTAAGGAGGACATTAAGCTATATAAAAATATTTCTGTAATGGGCTTCCTGACCAGATCATTATATCAAGTTATTCTTTGTAGTGGATATCTTGGCACTTTGTGTAAAACCTTTAGTACCTGTCTAGGTATGAGGGAACAATTTCTACCATGCTAGCACTTCTAGGGTGAAAAAGTATAATTTCTATAACTGCAAAAACAAGGACAAAAACAAAACAGTGAGAACAGAAATCTGGATTTTTTTAGAGATTTTTGTCAAAAAACTAGCATGACTTGTGAATGTTGTGTTACTAGCACTTTCCCACCTGCCTGAATACTTCTAATGATGGTGTTTTGTCCCCTTGTCTGTACAAGGGGAAGAACTGAGGCTGTCCCTAATACTTATTTTTTGTCTCATCACATCCGTCAAGCCTGGCTGCAGTTGACCACGAGGCTCCAGAGTTGTTGGAACAGTTGCAGAGCATGACTGCATCAACCTGCTTCCTTAAGCAGTGCTGGATCTCTCTGAACTAATGCAGACTTCTCAGGGTTCACTCATAAGAAAAAAACCTCATTTGCATCCCTCACTCAGTGCCTGGCACTGCTTTCAAGGTCACATGAAGTTATGTGTATTGTCTCCGCTGTTTGTTTGTAGTACATACAGCTGCACAGATGTGAATCGTCGTAACCTCATTTTATGGCGTTGGTATCACAGTGATAGGCAGATGACAGTTGATTTCCTATTCATAAAATGTGCCTATCAAATTTGTAGGGACGCATTGTGTAACCTCAGGCTCCAGAATGAGTGACTTGTCCTACAGTCTTATCTATGAGAGCTGTAATTATTGATAAATGCAGAGTATGAGTAAAAACAGAAAGGTTGATAGGTGGGCAAAGGCCATAAAACTGGAAAAATTCCAGTGCAAGGTAGTACTGGGAGTGAGAAGTGGGGGGTTTGTAAAGAAGAGATGTGAAGGAAAGAGCAGCACCCAGAAGATAAGCTGGAATTCTTTATATACATATATATATATGTATATATATATATATGATATATATATAATATCAATTGGATGGCCACCAGAGATTGGTAAGCTGGTCCTGTACTGACACGAGTCAGACTTGGCAAGTCTAATCTGTGTCCCTCTAATCCTGTATTGCAGTATTTGTGAGGCTGCATGTGGGATTATCTATGTGATTTTTCATGCCTCTTTCTGGTATGTGACTTGGGAACACGCTAATGAATGGGAACATAGGAAAAAAAAAAAAGTGTATCTTAAAAATTCCTGATAATATTACTGACTTTCTAGTGATGTTAGCATGTTCAAAGACTGTGCACGTTGTAAGCACTGGCAAACACTCACTTATGAAACTTTTCTTAATGCTACAATTGTCATGTAACCACAGAGTAAAACCAGGAGAGCCTGTTGCACAGCCCTCTTGCCCTGCTAGCACGTCTGAAACCAAGGTGTGGAAAGGATTACAAAGGAGGCACCTGTATCTCTCCTCTGCTGAAAATAGCATCTGGATTGAGCAAAAAGAAAGTGAAGTGGAAAAACTTGACAAAATATGCTTTTTGAGCTTACTTTAATGGTTATTAACATCCTAATACTCATACTCATGAGGGTGCATGGCAACCACTTGTTGACCATCAGGGTCATCCAACATATGAGCACCCACGTATTGGACATGAAGCTAGAAGTGGGGAAGTAGCCCATACTTTAGTAAAGTTTTTGCTGTAGTGGTAACTTTGGTCTGGAATTTCTATTTTATAAATCTAGAGCCTCAAATTTAAGGTGATAAATATAAAGAGCACCAGTGCTGATTGTTTACCTAACTGTGAATTAATGAGATTTTTCTCTGCATTTTTCTCTTTAGCAAAATATCCAGAGATCAAGACTCTGATGGGACCAGATCCACACTTGAAGTGGATTGTGTCTGGAATGGTTTTCACACAGTTTCTAGCATGCTATCTGGTGAAAAACTTATCTTGGAAATGGATTTTCTTCTGGGCTTATGCTTTTGGGGGTTGCATCAACCATTCACTGACCCTAGCCATCCATGATATCTCACACAACGTCGCCTTTGGGAACAAGCAGGCCAAGTGGAATCGATGGTTTGCGGTCTTTGCCAACCTGCCAATCGGTATCCCTTACTCTGCCTCCTTCAAGAAATACCACATAGACCATCACCGGTACCTTGGTGGGGACAGCCTGGATGTGGACATTCCCACAGATTTTGAAGGCTGGTTCTTCTGTACGCCGCTTCGGAAACTGCTTTGGCTCTTCCTCCAGCCTTTCTTCTACAGTCTGAGACCGCTGTATGTGAACCCCAAAGCAATCACACGGATGGAAATTTTTAATGCCGTTGTGCAGTTTTCTGTTGATCTTATCATTTACTACCTCTGGGGGCTCAAACCTATTATTTACTTGATAGCAGGTACAATTCTTTGCATGGGTTTACATCCCATTTCTGGGCACTTCATAGCAGAACACTACATGTTTTTAAAAGGGTACGAGACCTACTCCTATTATGGACCTCTGAACTGGCTCACCTTTAACGTAGGCTACCACATGGAGCACCACGACTTCCCCAGCATTCCTGGGTGCAAGTTGCCAATGGTAAGTACGGCACGAGCACAGTGAACTCGATATTTATAAAAGCTTCTAAACTGTCTCAAAGCAGTCACTCTAAATCATAGATTTTTTTTATTATTTTTATTTTTTTTAGAAAAAGGATAAAAGGAGAAAGCTTTCCAAATTTGTTTCTAATTCTTTTTTTAACCAGGGCATTGAGAGAAATGGCTGCCAAAGTGCTGTAATATGTAGGTTATTTGAAGGAACCACGAAGTTCTGAGCCTCAGAGGGCTCGAGTAATATTTTTTGCATTATAAGATCCTCAAGCAATAGTCTAAATTTCTCTACTGCCTTTCCTCAGCTACCCAGTTTTGACTCTGCTTAAAGAGTCTTTAAAAGAGTAAAGGCCCATGTGAAGTGAGTCAGGAGGCAATCACTACCTGAAAATTGTCTAATGATCAATCTATGTATTAACTCTATTGCTTGATTAACATCAAACAAAAGTCTATTTCTGAGATGACATAAGTACTGGGGCGTGTTCCAGCTTGACACAAATAGCACTAGGAAATAAATCCCCACTCTACATGACTAGTTTTAGCTCTGCTGCCCCACCCACAGAAACTGAGGGTGCCTGGTCTGTCAGAGGGAAAGCACTGTGGCTTTGCTCTTTCTAAAGTCGAGCCCCCTGTTTACATTTTATCAGTTGTGGGAATCAAATTTGCAAAGCCCAGGTGTCTAGGAATGGTTTTGAGTCTACCACCAGGAATGTAGCTGCTCTTCTGGATTTTAATGCGAGGGTTCCTCAGCAGTTGTGCTCGCAGTGCCAAAGGTACGTGACTTTGAGTATTACTCCTACACACAGATCCTCTGGCATAGCAGGAAGGAAACATCTTCTGCTGTTTGGGAGCTACAGCAGCAACATCCTCCTGAGGAAGAGGCTGAGGTTCTGGAGCTGTGAGCTCCACACTAGTGCAGAACACAACTTTTATGGCGGTGTATCCAGGCAAATTGAGTTTGGGAACGCTTTATGGGTTAATGTTCTTCCACATGGAAACATGAGGAGGTACAAAACAGAAGCTATACAGCCTGCAGTTCTGTTTTAACACCTCTCCTTGACTGCTGGAGGCCTGTCCTGAAGAAGCTGGCTGTTCCCAGTGGGCTTCAGGGCAGCCAGCGTTCACATGTCAGGTTCTCCCATCGGGCACTCCTATTGCTGATAGACCTGATAGGATAGCTCAGCTGGGAAATGCATGAGCTTACCTTTAGTTACAAATGTTCAAACTTGTTAGATAGGCTTAGATACTTAGATTACTGAAATGTAAATACAAGAAGAGAAGGAGGTTAAGCTCTGTATCATACACAAGGTAGGTGAGTGACTAATTGAACTTGCTGGGACTGTTGCTCCAGACCTGAATGAGACCTGAAAAGCTCTTCCCCACCCACATCACAAATAGCTTAGAGTAATTTCTTGAGGCAGTGTAGCAGCTGGAAGTGTCTGCACTCCCGTGTAAAGAGGGTAGAGTTATTAGTTGAATTTCATGGACTTGTTTTCATGTGTTTCTAGCTCTAGGGCAACTGAGACTTGCCCTGCTGGTGGAGGAGATACCAGGCCTGTCAGTCGTTGTTGCCCCATAGAACAGTATGGAAAGCTTGAGTCTTTGACAAGTGAACATTTGCAAGTGAAAATCCATTATGAAGGGAAACTCCTTTGTCAAAACAGCTGTTGTAGAAAATAGTTTGACCGTTAAAACATTGTCTGTTCTTTCCTGCAAATTGAGGAGAAAAAAACTCTGCCTCTTTGGTTGAAGGAGAGGGGACAGACTCTCTCTGGATTGTTTTAATGCATTATCTTCATAACAGGTAGAGGAGGAATCTCACCTTGCTTAAACTCTCAGCAGATTTTTCACTCAGCAAATATCTATTTTTTTAGATGTAGTCTTCAAGCACTCAAACTCTTAATAATTGAGTTGCATTATTTGGATGACCACTCATTACTGCTATTTTTTTCTTCAAATGTTGGCAAACATAAAGCAGAAGAAAGTCTCTGCTCTTGCATGAATGAGAGCAGGGGAGAAATAGAATCACAAAATAACTGGATCTTAAGCTTGGAAAGTAACAGGATCTTCTGCTTGCTTATCAGAGAAGTAAATTTTGTCCTTTATTACAGGTGTCTTACCCAGTATGTTCTGAGTAATGTTTGCCACTAGAAAGACCTTTACCGTGGAACTGTGAAAAACTTGAAATATAATAGGTTGTGCCATAAGCTGCTAGAGATCGACAGTGAGTGACATTAGTGCACAGTAAGAACTTGTCCCGCTAGTATAATGAGAGATTACACAAGAGATCGTAAAACTTTTCATTGTAATGAAAGACCTCTCTAAAAAATACCTATAGACTTATGACCAGATTAGCCTTTGAGTGTAGCCTTAGAACAATAAAATTGCGTTCTTCACCAGGTGAGTAAGAAGATTCATTCTTCATTATCTGAAGGATTGAATAGACTTACAGTGAGGGGAGACAGGAGAATAAGAAGGAACTCAGTGCTCGTCCTACAAACAGTAAAAATTGCCGTGTTACCAGAGGCAAACAAGTTATTCATTAAGCTTGTGGGAAAAGTGGAAGACGTGGTATGAAACCAGATTTCTTAGACAGGCAAGACTGGAAAACATGGTAGATGTACTCCGTCTGCACTGCAGGTTTCATTAACCCTCTGATGGCCAGGAGGGCTAGCTTGAGTTCTTCTTCCTCTTCAATCAAGGAGCATGGAGGGAACTCCTGTACTCTGCTTTCTAGCACTCTAAACAATTTTCTTATCTCATCATAAGGATCTCTAACTCCTGGATTGCCTCAGGACAAAAGGTCTGTAACACTTGTGGTGAAATACTAGGCTGTATTTAACTTCCGTGTCTACCTGGTACTATGGAGTAGGATGGGGGCTTTGTTGTGCGCTCTGCAAACACAAAACCAGAAGCAAACTTTCCACCCAAAAGACTCAGTACTTACCTCCTTGATCTACTTGAAGGAAAGCACCAATATACCAGGTGCCAAGTGTTAGCTAATTGTGGACTTCGATTTTGGGTTGTCCTTCCACAATAGCTTCCATTCACTTCTAGTTGTGATCTATAAGAAGGGAGGGAGAAACTGAAGCAGATGGGCCCTTTCCAGTGCAACAAGGAGAGCTTGGAATGGGGAAGGCAGAGGCAGGATGTAGAAATGCTTTGTCACAATACCAGCCTTTTTGAGGTGATGGTAAGACTAGTCGCAAAAATTGCTACCTGGAAAAACTGCCATCCACAGGTTTTGTGCTGCACCCAGAATGCAACATGGGGATGCCTTTTCTAGCCTACAGTATGCTTAATAAAGGTAGTTTAATGTTGCATATAAAAGGGGACCTGCATTTAAGAAAATAAAAATGCACTTCCTGTCAACTACTCTGTGGAAAGTGAAGAGATCATTTTGTTTTGCACATGGAGATGCTGAAACAAATGGTAGTGGACACGCTATTTTTGCTGGGAACTTTTTTTTTGTGTACATGCATTGTAGAAGAGAAAATACTTTTTTTTTTTTTTTTCTTCTCCCATATGCTAGCATAATGGAAATAAGCACCAAACACACTTCCTTGTCTTTTCCATAAAACATCCTTCACATGTCCCCTCTAACTACACTCATGAAATTTTTCCTGTTCACCATTCCTTTGTCAAAAACACTTTTTCATGGCATTAGGTTTATCTTTTCTCCCCGCTTTCTGTACATGTCATGCAGTTTTCCTGCCTGGAGCACAGATACCTTGCAAAAGGTACAAGCTCTGCCTGCCTTCCTGCACGAAGTGCCGCTGAGCACGAAGCTAAACAGGGACAGGAGCAAAGAGCTACAGAGCCGCTGCCCTGCAGATGGGTAACCCATTGCAGTGCAAGCCCTGAGCCATCTCCTATGGTTTCCAGAGTGAACTTACTCAAAAGAGATGGCACCATGCCCTGCAGGGAGGTGCTAAACTGATGTGCTTGGTGAGCAAGCAAATCCTCCATCCCTTGATGCTGGCAGGCAGCTTGCCAGCCATGACTGGGCTGCGTGCTTCCAGAACAGGGTGTCCACAATCACAAAATTCATACTTCCCAGTGGAAAACTTCCTGGTGGCAAAACTATTATGTGGCAGTTGGGGATGACGTCTTTTTTATCACAAATGGGAATAATTTAATGCAGTTCGCACTTGGATAACAGCTGCTTTCCGTTGGAAAATAGGAAAACTACAGGATCTCCTCAAGCGCTCAGCCAGGGTAGCAGTCTTGCGTACCACAGGAAGCTTTTGGGGCTGGGGACCTGGGACATCCTTTGTGTCTGCATAGGGCCTCGTTGGTCACCTTTATTCACCAAGGAGCTTACAGTGTGAACAGCCCTTCCTCTCATCCTCTGTCTGTTTCACCCAGCTGGGAAAGGGAAGGATGCAAACCCCAGATTAAATCATTTCTTACCCTGGTTACAGGAGGAGAGCAGGGAATTAAATCTGCATCTGCAGAGCTCTTACCCAGTGCCTGGAAGTCACCCTTCGTCCAGCTATTAACAAATGTGTCTAAGGGGAAATGTTATTGTCTGCATCACACTGAAAATGAATCACCTCTGAAGTGCAGACCAACACTTGAAAGCAGGATGTAGGAAATTATTAGGCAGTCATAGGTATTTGGGGCAGGCAGAGCATAATCAGACCTGAATTAAATCTCCCTCCTCCAACACTACACTGCCACGCTACTGGCACAAGGAGTGCACAAGGGCTGAAGGACAGAAGTAAAAGATCGTAACAAAACCAAGGAGTCTTGCAGCATTTTTAACACTGGGCTGAAGAGAGTGGACCGCCGCCAGGATCTCCTCTGCCTGGAGGAGGAAGCCCTTGCAGGTTTGCATAGGGGTAACAGAATGGAGGGGAGAAAAAGAAAAAAAAAAAAAAAAGGCAAGCATAGCCCAGGCTGTGTCATTGGCATTTTCTCAATTGATATTTCTCTCCCCGCCAGAACCCTCAGCAGACAAGTACTGCGAGTGGCAAGCCTTGCTTAAATACAGCCCGTTGGATTCCTGGCGATTTGTAGGGTGGATTAGTCACCTCGCTGCGGAGAGCTCTCCACCTCCCGAGTGAGAGAAATTTGGTTCTGACTGAAGGCAGAGGTCCATCATCTTTCAAATCCTAGCACTGCGAGGCAAAACTTACATCAAAAATCGAAGTACCTAAATGGATTTTAGTGTATCATGTTCGGCTGAACTTCAGGAACTCACAAGCAATAAGAAGTAACTTCAGGTTAGGGCTCTGCTATCAGATCTGAAGAGGAAAACTGAAATACACCTGACACCGTGCAGCTAAACAGCTTTTTCTCTCTCTTGTTCTTCCAGGTGAAGAAGATTGCAGCAGAATATTATGATAACCTTCCCTATCACCAGTCCTGGATTCGAGTTCTGTGGGACTTTGTTTTTGATGACAGTATCAGTCCTTATTCAAGGGTTAAGAGAAAATGCAAGCTGGCAAAAGAAAATTAATGGACTAGCTCCAGCTAGGATCTGCACTGGCATTTGGTTTGCTTGTTTGAGTGGTGTGAGTGTTCTGCAGAAGGATGCTCCTCTGCGCTGGCATCACGTTGCTACGTGCTCCTTAGACCAAGAGGATAAGTGCCAAAATGCAGCAGTTGGATGCACTATTTTAGATACTATTTTACTAATACTTTTAAGTAAAGGATATTTGTATATGTAACCTTAAGAAACTACACTAGAGCAAGCTGCGCTTACATGAATCTTGGTCTAGAGTCACAGTTAACTTCCTGGGACAAGCGTGTCCCAGTCAAAGCTTTTGCCTGGGCTGCAATGGAGAATGTTTGGGGTGTGTGTGCGTGCATGTGTGTGGCTGAGGGCTGGTTTCTCTTCATGCCAGATGTGATGTAGATGCTTTGCATGCATAGGACCATGGAAGCAGGGATGACTGGCATGCAGTAGCAAATGATACTCTAGAAGAGAACAAAAAGGGTGCCTGTAGCTCACACTTCTGTCTAATCCAGTGTCTGATGCCTGACAATGGCTGGTGGTAGAGATTTTGTATATGAAATGGAATATGTGTGTATTTTTGTACATTTAGATCATTATTTTAGTAGCAACTGTTTGACTTTATTCCAGAATTTTGTTTAAACCTTTTTCCAACCTATTTCTATACTTAGTATCTAATATTCAATGTAGTTATGTGGCAGGGCTGAATTGTGGAGACTTGACAATGGGAAGCACATGATACCTGCTCTGGAAAGCTGACTACTAACTCCTGTCCTTACCAAGTGGTTAAAGGAGAACAGATCTATAAAGGTCCTCTTATAACCTGACAGCTTAATCCCTCTAATGGTTTTGACTGTTTTTTCTTCTGGAAACCCATGTACATTACAAAGGAAAGGATTATTTTACTGTCATGTTGATCCCTCAGAGTACACTGTTAGGCTTGGGAATCCCGATTTCCTCAATAAACTCAGTTTTGTTTCTCCCTCGTGCAGCACTGGATCCAGTGAGTCATTCTGGTGCAGTCTTCTGGCCTTTCATGAGGTGCAAAACAGGCAGCTGAGGTAGCCTGTGGCAATTTGGGTTCCTCCGCCTACATTTCCTTTTCCTGCAGTTTCCTCATTCCTCTGATTTTGGCAGTCAGGCCAATTGCCAGGCTTGCTCAGCAGTGCAGGATCCTTTGTCACGCAGGGGCTGAGCACCATTTCGCTCACGGACGCTGGTTTGGTCCCTGGGCTGGGCTTCTGGAAGAGAAGAGGAAGGACAGACATCTGCCACTTCACTGAAGTGTGCCTTTTCCCCAGAAAAGTGGTTTTGGTGTGGGAGCTTCCATTAACTTCTTTGTGGCAGTGCTCATGTCAGGGAGCTTGGCTTTTTTATTGATTTACTTCAGTGCTGCTGGCACGTCGTTATCGTGTATTCAGCTTCCCATGTCCTTAGCAAGCTGTTGCTCAACTCTCTCAGCCAATTTAGCAAGCTAATATAAAAACCATAATAAAGCTTATGCTGTGCTCCTCATTCTGACTTTTGTACTTCTCCTCCATGGGGAGTGACCTTTCTCTGGTTCCCTTCGCTGCTCCGTGATGCAGTCACCTTTGTGATCTGCACATTACCAGCCTAGCCTGACACAGAGGGTCTGGTATAAACCAGGGGTAAGTAACCAAAATTGTCAGCTGCTTCTGACCCTGCCTCCCATCAGCATTTCAGTCGCGGTCCCACCTTGCTGTGCCACAGTGTCCCGGCTCTCTGCAGGGACGGGGGGTTGCTGGAAGTGCTGGTGCCTGCGGGTGTGTAGGGCAAGGTGAGCTTCCAGGCGTGTGGCTGCTGCTGGAGAAGGCGGTGGTCTTGTCCTCCCCATGGCCACCTCTTTTTGTAACCACAGAGCAAATGGGACTGGGTTAGGAGAACATAGGGGCTGGGTATGGTTTTATTCTCTTCACTTGAAACTCTTCACTAATCCTGAGATGTGCTTGGAAGCAGCGTGGGGCATCAGCCGGAACCGGGCAGAGCCCCGGGCCTCTCTTTGCTGCTGTTCCCTGTCCCTGGGACCCGGCTGGGTGTAGCGCTGGGTGAGCACCTGGCGGGGGGATGAGGTGTCACTGCTGCTGCCAGCCAGGCCTCCCTGCTGTCCCTGTGCACCTCGGGACTCTGCTCCCATTAAGTGGCCCTGTGCCACCTTCAGTTCGTTGTCTTAATCACAGGAGGCCTGCAGAGATAGCAGAGGGTACGGAAAGCTCGTGTTCGGCAGGTTGCTGATGTTAACGTAGGGGCACGCTATCCCAGCTGCACGCAGCCCGAATGGCAGCACAGTTTTTGCTGACCTTGAGCACAACGCAATGCTCCAAGGTAAAACACAAACCGTGGCAGCTCCTCAAACGTCTTCAAGCTTAAATAGTGTTTCACAGAGCAGTTGTGACCATCTGCAAGGCAGCACTTTAGGAAAGTTCTTGCCATTGTCAGGTATGCCGCTGAATGGGTTTATAATTAACAAACACATAGGCTGTTGTGTGAGATTTATGCAGCAGACCATAATAATCATCGCCGTTACTGATGCTTGGCTGTGTTCTTCCTACCAGAAAGTCTCTTCCTCCTGCTCCTGGGGCTGCAGTGCTGTGTTGCACATCAGTGACTTCTGGCTTTAGTTCCTATGGAATTGGATGCCTGCCCCCCCAGCCAGCACAAATCAGGCCTGGAGCTTGCGTTTGAATTAAGTTTAAATTTATTCTGTATTTAATCTACACTATAGCTAGGAAGAAAAAAAAAGGGTTCTGAAAGACAAATAGGGCTGCTTTGAAGGTTGCTGAAGCCTAACCACAGGCTCTCCAAGCCAAAGCAGATAAAAGTTTGTAAATAACTGGTGAATCCACCCTGCCCCTGCCTTCCTGGGTGTCCTGTCACTCGAAGGCAGTTGCACAGAACCCCAGGATGGTGGAGGTTGGCAGGGCCCCCTGGGGGGTACTTGGTCCCCCCTTGCTCAAGCAGGGTCACCCAGTCCATCCTGCCCTGTCCTGCTGTGCTGCTCTGCCCGGTCTGGGGGTGGCCCCAGCCTCTTGGGGGCTTTCCTCCTGAAGCAGCTCCTGGGACCTGGCCTTCAACATGAAATCTTCAGGAAGGCCTGAAGCAAGGCAGGGGGCTCGGGAAATGCTGGGCTGATTCCAATAGCTGAACTCCGACTGCTTCTTCCACTTACACAAAGCTATCGAGAAGATGGTATCGCAGCTGCTGCCTTGTAAATGTTGCGCTGAACCAAGTCGAGCAGAAATTCCCAAGATTGCACTAAAGAATGGGAAGAATGGCACTAAAGAAAAAAAAAAAAAGTGTGACCTGCTATAGATATGAGTGGGTGTGTGCTATTAAGTGCTCAGCCATGCCAACACAGCATCCTGTACTCAGATATGAGACTTCAGTTTCCACGAAATAAAGCTCTTCAAAGGCTGCACAGCGTTTACAGATGAAACGTGTGAAATATTAACAAGTGACACCTGTAAGCCTCTAGTTCAGAGGTGTTGCACCAGTGATTTCAGCACTGCCCTAATGCCTTCTGTAGCCTTGCTCCAGAGGAACAACCCCCTTGTACTTACTAGAAGCTCTTACAAGTGCAGGTGATGGGACTGGTGTTGTTTTGTTCTTTTACTGACGGCAGGAGATGCAGCAGGACAGTGGTGGCCTGAGATGAGCCATAAGCCACTGACCTGCACTGACCACCAAAAAGTCACCGAGGTTTCTGCAAGGGCTCTCCGTTCCTGCTCTGTGGTGCTGCTGCTGCAGGGTGAGTCTTCATCACCTTCCTCCCACCCTCCCCGTGCCAGCAAGGAAACACTTCCAAGTGGCACTGAGGTGGGGAAACTGAAGTGATTAATGAAACAAACAAAGGCAGGGCCATGTGGACAATAAACAGTTTATTACCAATATGAACACAGATACTGTGATGCACTGACGTACCATTTTTTATATTGTGATAACTCTGAGACAAAGAATTTGTTGGCTGACAACTAACATGTCTCTGTTTTCTTCTGGTGATGCCACAATACATTTCTGTTGGCAAAGGATCTTCATTTACATTGCAGACTACTAGTAAAATTACTTTGAAGTCATCTATCAAAAGCAAATGATTCACGTGTGTTCTTATCTACTACTAAAAAGAAAGGTAATACATTTAAATAAGCAAATACAAAATACAAAAAAGGCTGACAAATCCAATGTGCAGTGTCAGATGAAATCTAAAAAATCCAGAAATTTAAAATTTAATATTCTTTAGATTAAGACTTTTAAAATGAAGCGAATCCAAGGCAGCAGCAAGCTTCAAAGTGTGCTGAGTCTGCTAATAAAAAGGGTATAAGAACAAAGACAGTGCCGGTGTCCTCTCTCACCATCTTGCGTGACCTTGGTACACTTAGAAACGATCCGCTCTTCCTAGCATTCTTAGTACCGTCCAAATGCTTTGCAATCATTATGTTGTACTGATCCTACTCAACTCCTGCCGTATGGCTAGAAAACCAAACCAAAAAGTTAGTGCCTAAGGTCATGCCCAGCGCGCGGAAAAGGCTAAGTACAGAGGGTGCAGAACGTACGCGCCGGTAAAAGGATGAGTGGAGGGTAAACGGATGGTAAGGGTAAGCAGTCAGCTGTTTGCTTGCAAACTGCAGTAGTGGTTTAAGAAGTTGCATCTGCGATTTATATGGATGTCTTATCTTGCACTGGAATGAACTGGGGAGTCTCTGAGGGCCAAGCTGCTGGGGCGGTAGCATACGGGTAAGGGTGTCTCTCCAAACTGCCCAGCTGCTGGTGGGCACGTGGTGCTAGGGCAAGGGGCGAGGGCATGGGTTTAGCTGTTTCACAGTCTCCTCTATTTCCCCTTCTGTATGAAGCTAAGATGGGGAGTGCAGGGTGTGGGCATGGACCTTCACATGCCCTAACGCAGGCTTCAGGTGGGTATTTTGCTGTGCGTGTCAGTAATAGCGTTATTACGCTGCCTTATGTTGGCCTTGAAAAATACATTTTGTCATCAACTGCAGAGCAATTTATAAACAAGTTCTGGATGCATTTAGTACAGCTGTTGCACTTTTCACCGAGTTGGAAAAATACATGGCTATTCAGATTGAGTGAAGGGCTGAAAGTGGTTTTTGAGCATAGGAGGCCTACAGAGGATGCTTGGGAAGGATTTCCAGGTAGGTGCCTTTGTGCCCTCCTGCTTGGCAGGTTAGTTAAAAGTGATTTCACGCTCCCTGACTATGATCAATTGATGTGCCATGGGTTACAGGCCAGCCATTTCTCCCACTCCCACCTCTGAGAAGCACAGGCCGGTGAATTTCTCACAGGTTAGGGTGAAAATGCTTGTCAACAGCATAAAAATAAAGGATGTAATACAGTGTCACGATCAAAGCTCAGTTAAGGTAGACGCATGTTCTTCAGTTGTGTATATAAATCAGAGCTGCTCAGGCAAGTCTGAGAACACCAGGGAACTCCCTGCAGTGCCTATCATCTTATCTATAGGAAATTAGTCATAAAGGTGAGAAAAATAATAATTTTTCTCTTTCTTACCATCAATTATCTCCTCTTTCACTTTGTGTAACTCTCTTACAACTTCCTCCAATATTTCCTGATGAGACAAAACACAAGTCAGCTGCTCAGAATCTCCTTCTAACCGGTGGAAGAAAGCGCAAGTTTAACACGGTTGTGCTGTGCCCCCGCCTCCGCTGATGCTCAGAGCCTAGCGCTGCTCTCAGGCAGGGCTGCAGAAGAGACTGGCATAGTTATTTGCACATTTCTGTACAGGCATCTTGCTCGAATAGCAGTGAGACTGTGCTCTCTTGCTGCTCACCAGCTATCCCTTCTCTAAGCACCTAGTTGTAGAGGAAATCGGCAGACTGAACAGCTGTTTTGCTCGTACAGCGCATGCATGGGGGAAAATGGGTAGCTCGCCAAATCTGAGCGCCAAGGACCTTTTGACTCACCTGTTTCATTCGATCGAAATCTAAGGCATCCATAGCCACGTCGTTGCTGCTGCTCACTGGCTTCATCCTTGAAAAAGGGAAGAAGAGGACAAAAAAGCAGCCCGTCAGTTGCCTGCAGTGCTGGCCCAGCCATACCCACCTGCTGACCCCGGCCCTCGAGGAGGCTGCTCCTGGACTGCCCATGTCGCAGAGGGTGCAAAGGCTGAGCCCAAACTTAATCTGGACTCTTTTTTGAGGGAAAGGGGGTCTTACTGATTTTAAACTAGAAAACACTGAGAGGACTTAACAATATGCTTTATTACAGCACTGGCAATTTGCACTCCTGTCTTGGCACCTAGGCTTTAATCAGTTGCTAAAGTAACAGTAACAAAATAGCAATAGCAAATCAGTAATAGCAAAAGATGACTGGGAAAAGAATACCCCAATAATCCTGTCCCTGGAAGGCCTGACTTGAGCCGAGCTTGCAGCACAGGCACTTTGTCTAGACCGAAAACCAACCACAGTCTGCCCTTACTGCCTGATCCACTTGAGTATTACCAGTCTTCCAGGATCGTATTCGTCCACGAGCTGACCTCTGCTGATGGCTGATGAAGGACCATAGGGCAGCTGAAGCTGTGAGACTTTCCGTTTTAACCAGTAACTCTAAAACATCTTAGAATCATGCTAAATAATTCAAAAAGAAGATTTCAAATAACTTTGCCATCATCTTTGGGCCCAAGCTGGGGGCTGGCTGAGATCCTGCCACCTCTGTGGGTACACTTGGTCTTGCAGCCTTTTCTTGAGAAACCCTTCACATTCTTGCTACCATCTCACAGCTAAGTTGGGAGTTAAGACAGATACAAATGCCATCAAACTGATCAGGAAGGAAAACAGGCCACTGCTGAGAGCTTCTGCAATGTGCCTTACTCCCCCTGCAAAAGTCAGATGAGCAGAAAACACTGAGAACTACTTCCAGGCGTTCAACTAGCAATGGAGTTTTCCCTCTGAACTTCTCCAAGGTGGAATGGCATTGTAGAAGAGAGCTGGCGAAAGCTTGGTGGCTGCTTTAAATAGCCCATATTTCATTCCTGCTTGCAAGAAGAAGGAATAGTCTTTTCTACATCAACTGGAAACTCACACTTATTTCCTACAGCAAAGGTGTCCCACTGGTTTTAGGAGAGCTGGACGGACTACATTTTGCCCTAGTAACACTGGTTCTTACTTTAATTTTTTTGTGTAGGATACGTTCTAGCATCTGTAACAGCAAGAAGGATGTGCAGATAGTTGCAATTTTCTGTCTGCAAACTGTTAGCAAGTAACAGTGCAAAACAAGGGGCATCTCTTTGCAGTTAGTGCTAACCACACACAAGTGCCCGTTCCACCTCCTCCTTCAACGTATCCACCCGTCTCAGTGCTCAGCAGTCGCACAAGGTGTTCCTGGCCCAAAAGGCAGCCTCTCTTTAGCTGTGCAATACCAAATCTTAATCTCAATCTCCGTGGGTGATCCTGCAGCGTGGCTGATGGGACTGCAGGATTCCTGCTTTAGGTTTCTCAGCTTTTGACACTTGCCAGCTTTTGCACCCCATACTCCTGAATGCCCATCTGGTGGCTGGCGCTTTCCACAGCTCAGTGTTAAGTTGTTGCATCAAGTTTTGCTCTCCCCCTTTCTCATGCATCTGTTGCAGTTGCACAGATGGGGGAATAACCACCCTTCTCCAAGTTGTAGGCTCTTTGGATCATTTCTGTCTTTGATTTTGGATTTCTGCTGAGGCTGAACAAGGAAAACTTCCCCTGTTGGCAGGGTCATCCTGAGCCTACCACAAACCAGTGCTCCCAAATCTCCCGTCCATTGGGCACTGCAGCCTGCCTACCCCTGCCTGAAGAGCACTGTGATCCATTCCCGTGATGCCTGTGCCCACCTGAGCAGGGGGCTGTTTCTGTGGAACAAGCCTTTCACACAACACACTCTACCATCACCCTGTTTCCACTTTGTGCAGCGACAGACAGAGCAGACCGTAACAGAATGAGTACAGACACAACAGAAGATGAGCGTCAGTGCTGAATGATGGGATTTGCCAAAGGACAAGCCAAGACGGTTAAGAAGCCGGGCTGTTAGCCAGTACCTAGAAGACACGTGGGATTGTGTGGGGCTCTTAGCTTCACAGCTCTTCGCCACTGATGGATTTCTACAGCAATGGAATGAAACGAGACATGAGTTGTGCAGGTGCCACAGGGACAGCGTGACCATCCCAACTACTAGCCAGCCATGAAGACAACCTGTGCGGCTCACCTAGACAGTAATGAAGATACAGGCTTTTCAACAGAATTGCTCCTTTCCCATGGCTTCTTCCCAGAGTCTGTAAAACAGAAATTGAAATGTTACTGTCTATTGTTTTTTTTCTCTATCAATAAAAAAATCTCAAAATTGATTGTTTTATACCACTGCTTACAGTCAGTGGGGTGAGCGACTTAGAAAGATCCAGGAAAGCAAGAGTGCTGAATGAGGGTGGTTGTCTACATTACAGAGAAAGCATTGGCAAAGATCTGCTTAGTCATCCCTTTAATTAGGGACCAGACACTTAAATGATACTAAAAAGGCATGGAATTGGAACAGTACAAAGAAAAGCACAATCCCTGAGAGCATGAAATACAGGCTAAGTGCTGCAAGGCTTAGTTTCTTCAGTATAATACTTACTTGTATTTTAAGTGAAAAAGGCTTATGTTTCTTGTCTGCATAGCTGGCAGAAGGTGTGGGTGTACCGAAAAAAAGTGTGACCCCCTTAATTGAAATCTCCAGAGAGAATTTATTTAATGCTGTTTGCATTTCTATCTGGGAAAACATTCCCCCAAAGTGCAGTACAGAGCCCTCCTTCCTGAAAATGCCGCCTGTTGCCCCAACCTTCTCTTCTGCAAATAGTCCAAAATAAAGTGAGCTGTTTCAGAGACCCACATGACACACTGCTTTATACACAAGGGTTTCCTCTGTGAGGTCCCGAAAAGCTCTTTAGAATTATGGACACTCCCAGGAAATCTCTAGATCTTGTTCCTCTTTTACATGCATTCACCTTTCTGCTAGCTTCTTCCCCTTCCCTTGCCAAACAAGCAAATAATGGCTTTGTTCCAAAAGGAAGCTGGAATGGTTAAATACTCATTCCCTTGGGAGAGATTTCTTTTAGCATGTATGAAAGCCAAGGCTGATGCAAGGATGATTTGCTGATGCAAAGCTGGCTGGCTTGCAGCTTATCTACTGCGATACAATCATTTCAAATCATCATAGGAAAACCATATTTAGGGGCTCCTTAATTTCACCAGGTAACTCTCGAGATCAGGCCTTCTGCAACAAGCTACTAGGTGAAGGAAGGAAGGAAAACAGCTTGAGACCCAAACCTCAACAGAATAGACCAGGACAGCTACAGTACCAAAAGCGGAGTAAGTATTTGCTCTCAGAGGATTGGGGTGCATGACTCTGACAATGCAGATCCTCAATTGTACGTCTGGACCGCTGTAACTTGGTTGGCCCTTTAGTCAGGTTTGAGGCTGAGAAGTGTATAAAATCACCATTTCTTGGTGAGCACAGCTTTTGAAACAATAGTCACTAGGGAAAATTTTCCATTAGCTACCACTGCTGCGCTCTGAAGGAGGACAAGGAGCCAAGAGTCCTGAGAGATGCAGAAGACTGGATTAAGAAGTCAAGTAAAGTGCCACTATTTTGATTTAATACCTGATGAATTTTGCTGCTGCTGGGCGGGACCTCGTGTACCGGGTGAAGGAGAGATGCTAGCATCGTCCTAGGAAGAGAAAAACAGGGCATTACTTAATTCTGGAGGTGAAGCAGAGAGTCTTCATCTACTCTGGAGACCAGCTACAGTACATACAGGTGGTACGAAAACAAGTTTTCTTCTGGCACCTCTGATAGGCACTGCTTCCAAAGTATGGGCTGAAGTCCATTTACACTTTAAAGTTACTCGCTATTTAGCATGGGAAAATACCTTTTTACTTATTTTTTTGCTAAGATGGACACTTTGCCATGATTCCACTGAATCATTCTCATCCCTGTATAGCAAACCAGGCTGAATTACCACTGAAGAGTGCCAGCTGGTGTTGTCTAAATATAAAACATTCATTCCCCAAATTTAGAAACTCTCTGTAATATGGAAACAGAGCCACCTGAAGGAACACGGGGTTACATCCCAGCCTTTTACACCAGCACAGTCACTGGTATCAGTGAGAGCAGCCCAGGTACTAACAGAATATATAGTAACTACATCAGTTTTTTCTCCTAACTAGAATATTAAATATTACATCACAGTTTTGGACTTTGTTTCATGGGATTTATGAGTGGCAGGTCATAAAACATTAACCCTTATTTTTGACGTGTCCATTTTATCTAGTAGCCTTCAAAACACGCTCAGGTGAAGATTTAATTGTGTATGGCAAAAACAATATTGCACCAAATTTGACAGAAGATAACCCCACCACACAGTATGCTCAAGACACACATTAAACAGATGCTCATTAAAACATCCTTCTTAATAGGTGCTACCAAAAAAGTTAGAACGGGGGTGCAGACTCCTGCAGAGCTTCAAGGAGAGAGAGCAAGAAGCAGAAAGACAGCAGAGGCTGAACAGTTAGAAGCTAAGTGGTGCCTTTCATCTCAGAGCGTATGGTTCGAAACGAGCCTTAGGGCAGGATTAAGAGTAATGGTTGCACTGCAGAACCAAGGATTCAATAAGCAAATTCCACGCTTGAAGCATTCCTGGAGGAACATGCAAAAAAATAGCTGCTTTTCGCCTTAAACAGTGCTTAGCCCTGCTCTTGCTACAAACTCTTTAGACTGGGGTGAGATTTGCAATTTCTGAACGACTTTCCTGCTGAGCAGCTGTTATCCTGTCTCTGGTGGGAATGTCTCTGTACAGGTGAGATGGGGCACACGAGATGCTTTATGAACTTGCAACCTTCACAAGGGTACAGTTTGGCAACAAGGATGCTCTATGAGCAGCAACCCATGGGAAAGGACACAAAATTAATTCTGGCCTCTTTCAAAACTGGAGACATCTCCCATGCTTCAGTAGTTCAGCAAGTAAAAAGAAGGGCTTTAATCTGCATGTTGAACTAGAAATTGCAGCACTGAGTTTGGTGTAAAGATTGTGTCAAATCAAATCTCTTGCTCAGTTGCTTTCATGGACAGCATGCAGACAGACTGCTTAAAACAGAATGAATCCGAATTCCCTGAAATTGTCCAAAGTCTCACTATAGTGTAAGTATTATGAACATGTATTTTAATTTTCGTATGGTCTAGTAGTTAACACATTGTTTCTCCTTCCCTCCCAGACATGTTTTATATGCAGGGTCTGCAGTGAGCTGATTCTTGCTTTGCATTAAGGATGGCAAAGCAAAGTTACCCCACATGGCTGACGATCCACTTCAGCTCAGCTGAAGCCACAATGGACCGGGTCTCAAGGTGACTTGCCAGAAGGGCTCATTGCATCTTCTTAAGGGGCAAGAATCCACTGTACCCTAAGATCCTCAGAGCACAGCATGAGAAAGCACCAATTGGCCTGGTTTGGGCAAAACCTCACCCACAAATAGGAAGGAAACTTGTTCCTAGGGTGCTCTTCCCAGGAAAGGTAGAAGCAGCCACATTTACTTTGACTGATCGTGTATTGCTGGGTCAGCACTGCTTGGCGTTCCCTGCCACACACAGGAACGAGAACAGGACTTTGCAAGGCAGAACATCAACATATTGCAAGAGCACAACTGCAAGGAATCTTTTACTTACATTTTGGCTTTCCTCTTCTTTTTTGTCAGCTGGCTTGTCTGACTGCGACGCTGCTTTCCTCCTTTGCAAAGGAATACGAGACAGGACACACAGTCAGCTCTCTGGAAGCACATTTCCTGCACCAGGCATCAGCCTCCATGTGGGAAGGCTGATTCAAGCTTTGGTGGGAGTTATTATTTACTTAGCTCCTCTTACAGAACTTGACAAAGACTGAATATACTCGGTTGCGTAGGATTTTGGATGGAGGTGAGGAATCCAAACCTTAGTGATACGACTCACGGAGAGGGGCAATATTTTGAAGCCGTGTTTAATAGAGGAATGCAGGGTGTGCAGAGTAAGAAATGTGTTGAGGCAGAGGAAGGAAGCAGAGCTGGTATGACATGGGGTAAGAAAGGGATGACTGCTCTGTAGGGCTCAGGACCCAGCAGCATCAGTCCTACACAGGAGTTACAACCCAAGCCCCCACAGGGGGTTCTGAGGAGCAGGCGGCTCAGGTGAGTATTGCTGGGGTGAAATGTTCTCAGGCAGCTCCAATACCATTCTGTCAGTTGTCCTATGATCCACCCATCCCCGTTCCCACCCAGAGAAAGGGCTGTGGCACTGCTCTCATGTGTGAGACGGTCAGAAAAGCCCTTCAGCCCTGGGGAGAGAGGGCACTGCTCAGCCATGACTCCTGGCCCCTCCAGGATGGGAAAGCCTTGGCTGGAGACCAGGAGTCAGGAAAAAGGAGTGCACCAGCCTGGGTGCCTTTGGTGAGTGGTAGCAGATTGTTGCTGTCTCAGCCCCAGTTCAAAGGCAGCAGAACTCCTGAGCCCCGCAGTCCCAGGACCGGCAGCGTTGGTGGTGCCTGCAGAAATTGCGTGAAAACCTCACTCTGTCGTCCTTCTTCCCAAGGTGAGGCAAAGCTCCACAAGAAGCACGTGGCAAAGAGCTGCAAGCCACCCATGGAGCAATTGGACATGCGAGTAAACAAACATGTTTGTTTTTCTTTGAAGAAAGCATGGTGAAACTTCTTGGGTGCCAGCCACACTGACTGAAGAAAATGAAAAACAAATTCTTGATTTTCAAGCCGTGCTTAGGGTCTAAACAACACTCAAGGGTGCCAGGCACTGCTTCTCTTTGTAGACAAGGGAACTGCAGCTCCAGTCTCCACCTGACTTTTGGTTGTGATGATCTTTATCCTTACCCACCTGCAAACACTACCCTTAGCAGCCTCCTTTTTTAACACACCAGTATGACAGGTTTTTCATTTAATCTTTATTCTGAGTTGGACAAAATTCATCTCAAAGAAAAAAAAAAAATATCCAAATGGCTCTCAGAAAGGCTCCTGAGTTTCAATAAACAGACATCTTTCTATCTTTGCCAAAAGAAAACCCTCACTGGATTCACAGAGGAGGATGTAATGTAAATTTGGAGTAAAACAGAGGAGTTTTTATCTTCTTATTATATGCATGCATGTGCTTGTACAATGTAAATTTGGAGTAAGGAGGAGTGAAGCACATTTATGTGTTTGTAGGACACAGTGCTCTGTAAGAATTACTTTCAGATACTCAACTGCATTCATCATTTTACGATATCAGATCAGAAATAATTTTTATAGTCTTTCTACAATATTTAGTTGACATTTCTGAGGAAAAAAAAAAAGGTTATAATGGTTATTAACTTGAGGCAGGGAAATACTAGCCCCGCTGGGACCAGTGTCAGATTTATGTCTTTCAACAGACTTTTAACTGGGCTAGAAACGATGGTGGGTTGTTAGGTGATAGTACATTATTACACTTGCACTTCAGGTCTCAATCAAGCAGCTGCTCCCTAGGGGGCCACTAAATCCAGAGAGCAGTATTTTACACCACCTGAGCGTGCAGACATATTTTCTCCATTTCTTACCCAGCATTAGGCACACTCTCTGCTTCTGAGCATGTTTTTCTGCTCAGAAGAGGGCCCTGAGATCCCACACTCATCACTCGGCAGATTTTATACTGCACATGCTCACTTTCAAAAACACCTGCCTTTCCTCCAGGCTGCCAGCTTGCTAAAAGCCACCTGGAACACGGTGCAGGTTCTCTCCCTTCTCCATGTCATCGAAAAGAAAAAGGGTTTTGCAGCCAAAATGACTCCTCTCCAAATCAGTTTAACAGCCTGTGTCTAACATCTGACTAACATTTGTTCATGGCCATTGACTTCCTTGGATTTGGGAAGCAAAGTTGAGCATGCAGCTCTGCTGATGGAGCTCCTGGGAAGGACGGGCAGCTCAGTCATTCCCAGAGCAGAGCAGAGCAGCACGGTGCTCACCACAGTGCAGGGTTTTTGTTAAGGCAGCAAGGGGATTTGATCCTGAATGCTTGAAGACTGCCAAAAGCCACGCTCAAGTACATTTTAAGCTAGACATTTGCAGGATTTCTACATCCAACCATATGAAATGTCCATTCAGATCTCGTGTCTGAACACAGCTTGTCACCCAGTTACCCTCTTCACTGAACTTTACTTTGCTTACAGACATCTTCCAGTTCAAGTACAGTTCATTTTGACATGTAGCAGTACAAAATAGATCAGAAGTTGAACCAGAAAATAAGTATTTAAAGCTATTAAACTATTTTAATTCTGAAAAGAGACAGAATTATGTATTTGGTATTTCACATTGCTGGAAACTGTATTTGCAGTTTTGTGTATTAACTGAATGCTTTCTAAAAGATTACATCCACAGTCCATGCTCAGAATTCATTCTGAAATGAGCAGAACATGGAATAAAGTTGGAATCAGACCCTCTGCACTAGGATCTGTGTTTATCCTACACAGTGTTATTTAAAATCTCCACCTCTGCACACCATAAGACTGTACCTACCCTTTGTTATCTTAGTCATCCTTTTGTTTCACTGTTCATATGTAAAAAAAAAAAAGTCTTTAAAGCTAAAACCGAAACATCTATCACTAGCAACTTGTGAATTACTGTCTAACAGAACATTACTGGTGGAAGAAGAGGGAAAAGAGAAAGCAAAAATAATTGAAATAGAGTGCTTTTAAATATCTGGTAGTTTGATATATCATGAGTCACCTTGGCAGAGAATAACTTGGCTAGACTGTCTGAAAACACACTAAGAATCAATACCAAGTTACCTGCCAAGATGCTGACCTGTTACCCTGTTTATGTCTTTGCGCCCAGCATCCTGAATGAGCTGCATAAAATTTGTCTATGTTCCTTTCACGGATTATTATTTCTGAAAACTGCAACTTCAAAATAGATCTGGTAAACAGCAAAATCACAGAGGATGTATTTGCCACTGTCTTTGAAAGTTACCACACTGCAGGCTTTGCTACAGCAGCTAAACTCTGCCAGGTACCATTGCTGCAACACCTACACTTTCATATCAAATACCAGAGGATGTGGGTGAGCAACTGTGCAGGACCTGGCAAATTGCAAAGAGACAGTGAAGTGACCCATTGCTCACCAAAAATAGGAGCACCTTGTCCCATTCAGTTTGCTGTGGAGCTCATGCTAGGGCTTACTTGAAGTCTAAGTACAAACCTTTTTGCCAGTAATTTATTCATTTCTTCCATTAGTCCTCCGCCACCTCCTCCGCTACTTGTTCGATTGGCATCGCTCTTGGAGACCCCACTGGGGCTGGACCCTCCTGAGCCGTCTTCTGGCTTAAGACAGAAATAAACATTGGAATTAAGGAGAAGAATTTAATTTAGAACCACACCCATAATGATTAGTTTTCCTAATTATTATCAGCAGTGATCACAATCACAGCTCAAAACCAGAGGCAGGATGTGTTCGGGGTTAGAAAGGAGACCCGCACAGACCTTAATAAGTCCGGGAGCAATCTGGATGAGGCAATACATTTGGGTGAATTATGTTTGTTAATAATTATGATTAGGTTACGTAACCCTTACCAAAGTGGACACTTATTTATGCGAGGCCTCAACACTCTACGCTGGCTTTTTGAGCACAGTGGCTTTAACCACTTGTAATGCTTGTAAAATACCAGCAGACAAAACAAGGGCAGACTTGTAATGAAATCCTGGCAGAATCCTGGCAGAAGAGCGCACCTGGGGGCTGTCATGCCCCCTCCTTACCCGTTGAACTCTCCTTAGTTTGGCACCAGCCAGAGCCGCCGCGAGCCCTGACACGGACCCGTCTTCACCGCCAGCCCCTTGGCCGGCACCAGCCGGCAGTGGGGGCGGCGGGGGGGGGCGCAGCTCCCATGGGTGGCGGAGGGACTGGGGGGGGTGGCGGAGGGGGAGGGCCCCCAGATGAAGCAGGGATCACCGCAGCCCCGCTGGGATGGCCGGGTGGCAGCGCTGGGCCTGAAATGCAGAAAAGATGAATTACATGTGAAGAGCCATCTCCTCTGGCCCACACGCAGAGTCACAAGCCCTGTCCCTGGGCTGCGACCCGGTGGCACATCAAGAGTGATGCCAGGAAGCACCAAACACCCAGAGGAATAGGGAATGGTGGAGGCATCGATGGTCCATCAGCTATGGTTGTGTCCTCCCGAACAGTGATGCAGCAATGGTCAACCGGCTGCAGGTGTTCTGCAAGACCCCATCACCACCAACCAACCTTCTCCCTCTGGGCTAGTATTTTATACTGTACTGAAACCAAAGCACAAAGTGGAACCTTTCTTGTGCTCTTCTCATAGCTTTCTGCACGTGGACAACAAGCTGCTCTAGGCTTTACCTGCTCTAGGGAACCTCACCTGCTTTAGGTAACCTGCTGTGGCAGGGTGGTTGGACCTGATGATCTCTTGAGGTCCAACCCCTACAATTCTGTGATTCTGTGAAAGCCCTCCAAGCAGCAGCTGCTTGGAGGGACCAATCGGGGTGCTTAATCCCATTGCAGCGCTTTGCCTGTAATGGGTCAGCTGAATGCGTACACCACCAGGAGGGTATTTCCCTACATTATGCCCTCAGAACAGGCTGATCTTGATACATAATCACAGGTTCAATTGTTCAGTAAGTGTTACTTTCAAAGACTGGAGCGTTTTGACCAAGCAACGTTTGGAAATTAACATTAGCAGCCTGGTTTTCTTCTTATCTAGGGTTCTTCATAATACTACCTTATTTCTGTGGTTACTTCTGCATGATTTCACGCTCTTGATTCCATTCTTGAAGTGAAGCATAGCTGCTATTAGAAATACTTTAAACGTTTCAAGCCCTCTTTGGTTCACAAACATAATAGCTGGTAATTCATTGTGGGTACAGTTAATTGTAATTGCAAAACTACACACACCTAATTAGAGGCCAGCCTGAGGCAAAAATTGAACCGAGTCAAAATAATGGACTGATGTAAGTTTAAAATAACTTTATTGAACTAAATGGATTTCAAGGACTTGTATCAGCTGAAGGACTGAGCCTCCAGTGGCTGTAGTAATATTTTTAGCACTAAGTGGAAGGAAATGTCTCAGTTTTAGTCCTTTTCTAGGCACATAATTTAAGCATTATATGTGCTTATAGACAGGAATGGATCCAAGTCACAAAAAGTATGATCTGAATTACAAATAGGCATTACTCGTAGCTGCTCACTCAGCAGGCTTTAGATGAGCACTAGGAATCAAGACCATATGTAAAGTGCAGACCCAAGCTCTTGATCTGCTTGCATTGAAAAAGGTTTGCTGGAACAATTATAGTGACAAGACCTCAACTATTAATGCAGTTTACACCAGAAAGTTTCTAGAAGGAAATAAATTATATAAGCACGTAAGATTCTGCATAACTCTAACAAAATCAGTGTTGCATCTTTTACTGGTCAGAAATGCCACTTAAGTGAAAGAATAAAAATCCCAGCCCCTACCAACATTGCTACACAGACAACAAGTGTACCACAGATCTGGCCTCCAGCTTCAGAGCCCATCGCTAAGTTTGGAGCTGAATGAACAGAGGCTTTGAACGAAGCTCGCTGCCAAATGCAGTTTGACTCTGCCAAATGATATAAACCTCCTGGGCTAATACAGTGGGAATATGCATTGCAACAACCCAGCTACAGGGCCCTGTAATTCTTGCTTTTTGTCCTGTTTTTACCTGAGAAGGTCCTCAGACCAGTCCTGAGTACCTTCTATGGTTTTCTACCTTGGTTTCAGAAATTGTGAACGGCAGGAGTGGTCTTGGGTCTCTCAGGTCTTGTTCTAGTGGTCATGGGCAGTACGAATGCAGCTTTTTAGGTAGCTCTAAGCTAAGCCTTTGACAGGTCACAACTCATTGAAAATCAGTACTTACTCAAGTGGGAAATGGTTGATGAAGTCATGTAAGGAGGGGTCCTCCCGGGCATAGTCACCTCAGACCCAGCAGCATAAGGGGGAGGCAATGGAAGACAGTGTGACATGGGCTGGCACCACTGCTGCAGGGGATGAGGTGACGGAGGCGATGACAGGGACGGGGCCTGGCCGAAGGAGCCGGGGGGGCTGGCAATCATGGACAGCTGGGAGGAGGGCACAGCTCCTAGGCACGGAAAGAAAGACCCAGGCACGCTTCTCACCTGGGTCCTAGGGGAGCCTGAAGCAATTTGCTCTTTGGAGTGGCCATTCAGAGGTACGCCGGCCAAGCCTTCTTGGCCTGCTTTACCCATGGGTTCCCCGATCCTGTCACGTGGGGCAGCAATCACGGGCAGGATGGTGGGACCGCGGGGCTGCAGGTCGTCACCCCTCTGCCCTGGGGGGGCATTTGTGACGGGGGCAGCAGAAGTCCAAGGAGAGATGCAAAGAGAGGAGCGCCTGAGGGGCTGGCGAGAAGCGAAGGGAAGATGGGAAGGGTGGGGAGGTGGCGGAGACAGCGAGGTCCGCCTGATGCTTGGCATGACGGGCCTGCGGCTTGGGCTGGCTGGAGGGGAGGAACACGGGGCCATCGACAGCTCGGAGGCTGAGTGTCTGTGCAGGAGCTGTGGGGGCTGGCTGGCTCTCCCCGGGCATCGCAAAGAAGATTTACGAGTGAGCTCAGGGCCAGCAGGCGGGGAAGGGACAGCTCTGGCAAGAGGTGGCAAAGGGGAAGCACCAGAGGCAGGAGCAGGAGGCTGGTGCTGAGAGGGGGGAGAGCACAGGCTTATCTGAGGGGTGGAAACTAAAAGAACAGAAAAGACAAATGAAAAAAAAAAAGAAAGAGTAAGATGGGTATGCAGCAAGGAACAAAACCAAGGCAAAGCAGTATGGAGAAACAGGAAACAAAAAATAAATGCAAACAGAAGCAAAGAGGAGATGGCACAGACACAGCCCAGGGGTTTCCAGCCCTCAGCAGAACTGGGGGCCGTGCAGAGCAGAACCCCATGGCCCGGGATGGGCTGTGTGCTCTGGTGCTGGCAAGCCCCATGTGAATCCGTCAGGGTCTCCAGCGTCACCCTGGCACCAAGGGAGCTGCAGGGGACACACTGAACACAGCGGTGGCCACACTGTACCCAGGAGGGGACAGCCAGAATGCTCCAGGGGCCACGTCCCACTCCTTGTGGCTGTGCTCCCTGATGCAGGAGAGCACACGGTAACCTCTGCCCAGAGTCTGTTGACTTATGTCACTGGCTAAGGTATGAGTGCATCTGAGCTGATTTCGAGTCAAAAACAACTGAGAACTTGTAACAGCTGAGGAAAAAACATAATTGATGTGGCCAAATTAACCACAAAAACTTCCACAAAAGCCTAAACCAGACCATCTTGGTCTGCTTACTGCCTTCTTTCATGGAGGCAAAGCCATATTTCCTAGTTATACACAATTCCTGTCAGCTCTTTGCTCAGCCTTGTGCAACTTAATATGCTATAGAAGATTTTCATAAGCTCATTAAATATGTATGTATTTTCCATTAAGCACACAGAAGACTCCTTACTTCATGACTACAAAATCCCCACCGACGAGACTCCAGGGCTCTCTTTTGCTCTGTGCTGTATCTGGCTTTGTGCCACAGGTCAAAGGGGAGACCCCGACCTGGTACAGCCGGCACGTCCACCCCTTTGCACTCACATCCCCTGGGAATGAGGAGTCACTGCCACCTTGGCCAGCCGCACCTTGGTATGCCAAAAATCCCCCTCTGCTTAGCAGTTTTGGCTAGCCCCAAACCTGCCTACCTCCACCCGTGTGGCTCGGACGTGAGCCTCTGTGAAACAACACACCATGCCCGAGTGCATTTAAGTCCCTAGCTGCAAATGCTGTAAAATCAAATTATCACTAAAGCCACTGTTCCAGCACTGGCACAGGTTGTCCAGAGGTGCATGAGTCTCCCTCCTTGGAGGTATTCAAAAGAAGTGTGGACATTGACGGGACATTGTCACCTGCTCTGGGTGCCCCTTCTTGAGCAGGAGGTTGGACCAGATGGCCTCCAGAGGTTCCTTCCAACCTCCACCACTCTGTGATTCTGTAATTTTTAGCAGTCTAGCTCCTGCATAGCACCACAAAAAAAAACAACTACAACTAAAGGAGACATGCAGGGAGAGACCAAAGCTGCTTTGTTTCTAGGTGTTTGATACATGCCTGTGGTAGAGGTTCTTCTTTCCAGGGATTCCTGGCGCTGTTGCTGCTGCTCCATCACTTGTCTGAAACAGCAATTAAAAAACCTCAGTTATTATGTATTCCTTGTATTTTTTCTGTAATAGCTTCATGCGCTGAGAGGCCCTCAAGCTGTACATCTCAGGTGAGTGAGCCAGTCCTCCATACAAACACTGTTTCTGAGAGATGGACATGGTCTTGACTTCACTTGCTCTGGCCACAGCGGTGCCATTGCAGGTGCTGGGGCCACATAATCGGGACAGGGCCTGGCACTTGCAGGACACCACAGATGCTGGGGTCAGGGGCTGGTTGATCCATGCCAGGCAACCCTGCAATGGGTCCCTTGTTGGCACTGCAGGGCTTTGCAGGTGAGCAAAGCACTGCCACACTGCCAGGGAGGACCTGCAGCGCTGTGTTTCCTCCACATGTGTTCATCACAGAATTACACCGCTGTTCTTTGCATCCTCAGGAGCTGCCAGCTCCCGGGTTGCCCAGGCAGGGAAATGCACTGCCTAGCACCGAGGAGCCTTTTCCCAGGCTCTGCTTTCCAGGGACGTGCAGTTGCCAGTATCTATCAGCAGAGGTCTTCTCTCGCACGCTTTAACACTTCTGCAGAAATAGCTGTCACTGCTGCCCCTGCCACGAGCCCTCCCGGCCATTCTCTAGTTAAAAATATTGACAGCTAAAAAAGCCACTTATTTTTACCACACACGTGGATATAAACCGGGGATTTCAACAATACTACACCGCAACTCTGAATTACCTTATTGGTGCACTTCGCAATAAGGTCTATTACCATTTTCTTCCACGATGTCTAAACCAAGGTTGCCTTGAATTTGTTCCACCTATCTTTGGGCCAGTCTTAATTACAAAGAGATTTCTTTTTTTTTCTGCAAGAAGTTTATTTCTTGTTCTGCACAGCAAGGCAAGCTTAATTAACTAGAGGCAACACTTCTATGTTGTTTCTTTACATAATATTTCAAAAAGATCTCCCTGTTACATTTTTGCTTACTTGTACTTTCAAATGAGTCTGCTATTTTAAAGAATTCTATCTTATTTACATACAAAAAAAAATCCAGAAAAATAAAGTTATGTTATGTAGGAAGTAAAAGAATGTCTTAATTTGCAAAACAATTTTCCTGTGTTTCAATTCTAATTCAATAGATGGAACAGGAAAATTCACAATTATAATTATTCACTGTGGGGAGATCAATTGTAACCAGGCATTATGTTCAGGACGTGCTTTTCACTGAACACAAGCAATTTCTGGAAAATCCTTACAGGCATCTCAGAAAATTATTATATGTGCAAAGGGGAAACAGTTTTGAGAAACAGCCTTGGCTGGCTGATTCCAGTGGTTTCATTTCAGCTACGACAATCTAAACCGAAGAGAAATCTGTTGTTCAGCTTGGCTCATATGGGATAGTTTTGTGCTGAACACCTATGCAGCAGCATCAGTTGCACTTCTAAAATTTCAGTGGTGAAGAGATGTACTAAAAATTCCCTAAGCATACTGTCCCCTACAATATCTTGGCACGTATTAGAAAGATTTGATGTTGAAGAAGGACCTGACATGTACATTTTCCTCTCTAAACCTTGGGGAAACTCTAAGTTTATGTGGAGGACAGATGTGGAAAACTCCAGCACGACAGACTTGGAAAGGAAGATGGGAAAGACTTCAAGCTGCTGGAGCTTCTGGTGTAGACACCGGGGCTGGGTGCTTCCCAGAACAAGAGTCCAGCCACAGATGTTTGAAGTCTTCTGGGCTGATACTAGCCTTGCCTGCCCCTGGGCAGCAGCAGCTTGTATGAGCCAAGCACACCCTCCCACACATGCTAAAAGGAGAACTTCTTAAACTCTTAGGAAGTCAAATTTGTTCCAGTGGAACTAAATAAAGACCAAGATTTGCACAAGGCTGCTTAAGGAGTACTCCAGGAGTAAAATACAAGAAGGAACAAACTGCATCCTCTGACTTGCAATATGTTCTTTTCACATTTGTGTAAAGGTCCTTAAAAAACTTTAAAACAGACAAATTTGCTGGGCAGTTACCATAACTTGATTTCCTTGCCTGCTCCTTAAGATGTTCAAAAAAGCTAGGCCTAAAATTAGGTCTGCTCTATGCTTTAAGAATGCATTAGCATAATTAAAACTGAAAGTCCTCCCGTGCAGATGCAATAATGTCTAAGTACATCTACTGGCAGAGATTATTGCAGTCCAGTGGAGCAAAAGAAGCTTTCCCAGAAACATGTTCCCTGTAGCAGTGGAAAAATATCTACCCAAAGGGCTCTTACTGTCTCCAAGCAAACAGCCGACCAAAGAACATACAAATCAAATCACTCTTTTTTTTCTATCTTAGGCTGGTCACACTTTGAATATACAGACTCAGACACCTAAAATTGGGGTCTGAGTTTCATACAGTCTGCACATTCAGCAATTCCCCCTGGCTTGATCAAGCTTGGGACCATGTCTTCCAGTCAGGCTGTGCAGCACACAGGTGTGGAGCAAGAGCTCTCCTCTCACCTTTTTGATAGCTCAGCTATCAAAGTAACCCTTACCGATCCTGCGTGGCACATCATCACCCACTGAGCCATTTAATAGTCACTTTTAATAGCCATTCAATAATCCCTGTTTAACTTCAGGCCATCTGGGAGCAGGGAACTAATTTCCTTATGCTTTCCCTCCAATTTCTGGAGAAGGAAAGAGAGAATTGTATGTAGGGCTGCTTGCAACAGAAGCGTAAGCACCTACAACAGCGTTTTAAAGAGCTGTACATGGTTTTGTGTAGGGGGCAGTCAGAATGGTCATCCTGGAGCATCAACACAGACGACGTACTGCAGCAGTCCATCTGTGCACCCCGCTGCACCACTCACGGGGCAAAGGCACCCCCTGGACCTGCAAGGGGGCACCTTGTCTGCTTACAGGTTGTGCCTACAAATGAAGGCAGAGCCCACCAAGAGACCTGAGCCTCTGTCACCTCAGGCCAACATCCCCCATGCTGAGCTACACCTGCAGGTCTGGTTGCAGTAACTGCCTTGCAAAGGTATTTATTATCCAAACCAAGCACCCGGCCAAGTCCTCTGAGAGCTAACTGCGCTCTTGCTGACCCTCCTCTGTTTACAGAAGCAAATGCAAACACAGCTTTTAAACAATCACGCACCAAATGGTGATCAGCAACAGGTCCTGCTGGTTCCTGTACTCCAACATACTCTCGATGAAGGGAGGCTCACCAACTTTTAGCTGCACATTTCTGGGGAGAACATGCTGTGGTGTTTCTCATAGAGTAGGTGAGCAGAAATGCAGCGTATAGAGGTGCCTACAGGGAGGCACAAACCTGGCTGTGCAGTGCTGCTGGGCTGGACACAGCCAATGCCAGGCAGCCAGATCCCAGACTACAAGATGTCAGACTAGAAGACCTTGTCCAGAAAGGGACAAGTATGTCCTCTGCTTGGCAAGGGAAGCTGAAGATACTGCTGCTCCAGGAGTCTTGGCTGAATCAGCAAAGCCGAAATGGGAACATTGCCCTCACAGCTTGATTATGGAGAAGGCATATAAGGAAGGACAATCCTGCCCACCGTCCCCTTTGGCATCAAGGAGACCACTGCAAGCAGCTAGAGAAAAGGCCATGTGTAATATGGCACTAAGTCAAGGAATGCATGTAAAGGTGACGGGCATGATTTTACAGTTTCATTTATTATCCTGTTTAGAGCAAAACATTCATAAAAGGAATAGGATATGACATAGGAAGTAGCCATAGGCAAAGTGAGCCTAAGTTATTACTGACAGGGTATATATACCAGCAAATCCTTCCTGGGCAACATGACTAGCAACGGCCAGTAAGTGATCCAGAACAGGCAATGGTTAAGCTTTCTTAATATGCGAGAAACACACACTCTACAGATTGCTTGTAAACATGTTTTGTCTTTAACTCTGAACATGAACATGCCTCACACTTGCCCTTGAGCAAAGAGTTTACCTAGGGTTTCAGTTCACTTCACCCTTTAAAAAGTCATTACAGAATTATTACCAATAATTACTAACTACTCAGAATCAACATAAACCAGGTTATGAGTAGGAAGAACAGTACTTATTAGTGAGCAAGGACTGTGCACACATCAAATTACAAACTAGAAATCTACCATAATTGATGAACCCAACTTACCTCCTCTGTGCTTCCATCTCATCTGGGGATGGCCCATTCTGGACCTGGCGCTGGGCAGCTGGACCTACAGAGAAAACAAGAGAATGCTACTGGGAAAGCGACCGATGCTGACTTTCTCAGTAAACACTTATGAACGGGGTAGGAAAACACATGAGGTCCCATCCCCAACTTGTGGAACTGGACCAAACTCCCCATAGTGTCACCTGTCTGGACCTTGGGCTTTGGTGTGATGCAGCTGCATATACACATATATGTCAGGTATTCCACTAAACGGACTTGTGGATGAAAGAATTTCAGGGTTTAAGTCAGATACTCCTCCGTCATCAGCTAAAGCATTCCATCATGACAAGCCTCGGCCATGTTCACCACTGATTTAATCACAAGAAAACTACCTTTGTATAAAGACTCGCAGTTATCAAACAGAAGTCTGTCCTCTGCTTGGAGAGGTGGCTAAATGTAAGTGTCAATGTTAAGAAGAATGGCCAGAGGATGAGGCTGCAGGAACAACAGTTCTCTTTTGGCAGTAAATTATGTCAAAGTATAAAGGAGGCTCTAATGACACCATCTTAATCTGGTACTTGGGCATGGATCTTCTCTTTCATCTAAATGCCCAGAAAAATGAGGCCTTGTGGCCAATTTGACTAATGCTAGAAATGAAGGAGTCCAGCACCAGGCTGTGGACACCACACAGAACACAGGCTCCTTTTCCCTGTAGGCGCTGGTAGGGACAATCTGGATAGGTTTAAAACCAAACAAATCAAACCAATCAATTTGGAAAGTTGCTTGAAGAAACGTTTTCAGGGCAACGTTGCAGAGCACATCTAGAAGTTGGGATTATGGCTTTTCATCATCTGCAGCTTTCTTGTGCTGATCTCACCTGCATAGCTGTCAGGTAAATAAGTAACCCTCATAATCTGCCAACAAGCCCATCTCAATTTTCAGCATGAAGGAGTTGCAGTAAATTCAACAAGTTTACTTCTATTTTCTGTTATGTATGTGTATGTTAGCAGGATTAGGACCGTACTGAAACTAAATACATAGCCTCTGGTTGTAATGCATGGTTGCAAATTGAACTCTGGCTTTAAAAACTGTCTGTGGAACGGCAAATACCTGATACATTCCTAGGGCAGACCACTAGGCAATTCAGACAATGCTACTTGATTTTTTTCCCTCACTTCATGGAAATAATTTAATTTCACTCCTTTATTCAGAGATGAACTCTACCTGTTAATAATTCCTGATTGTTTATATATATATAGCCCTAGATGACTGTTTCAGTTGGCAGCATTTTGTTATCATTATTTGGTCATAGTGTGAAATTGAAGTACATAAAGCTCATCATTATGTTTTGAAATTGCAAATTTCTCCGTATTTTCTAGAGAAATGCCCTCCTCTTTTGACAGACAAAAACAAGAAAAAAAGATCAGAAGAAGTTACTTACAACCTAAATAAGTAAAAAATCAACATTCAAAAACTCTTTACAGAAGTGATGACAAATTTGCAGATATTTTTATTTGTATATTAATTTAAAAACACAGCCTATTTTTCAGATGGACAGGGTACATGATTGCATGGACCCCAAAATGCCCTAATTCTCTCTTGGATATCTTAAAATACGTAACAGTTAGTGCTTTCTGAATAATGATTAATTCCTTTCTTTTACAGGTTGAGATTTCTTAGACACTGCAGCAAAACTTTGTTCCTATAAACCTTTTCCAAATTCATTTTTCTTCTCTTTTACTGGCTTCTGCACCATTCATTTTGCTTAGCATGATTTTCCTCTCCAAGTGCTTCTGAATTGAAGCACTCCAAAAAACTAGCCAAAAGAAGGTGAGAGTGGATAGAAGAGGAGGAGGAGGCTCTCTCAGACAAGAGGCAGAGGAGTAGAAGTTGATCAGACACTGCCAGCTGAGGAAGAGCAGTGAGCTCAGTGAACTGGAAGTGATAGGAAGGGATTTTGAGGGAAGCTGCTGTACGTATGTGGTGTTGTTGTGGGGTAAGAGGGTGTGCAGGGCAGTTACAGCCCTTGCTACCTGTGTCCCAGCTCTTCTTGCCAGCAGTGGGGAACACACCAGTTCTCTACCACTTGTTTTTGTAATGCTTGAGTCACCCAGAGCCATAAGAAATAACTCCTTCTTACAACCTCTGTGATCTTACTGTAACCAATATTTCTTCTACACTAATGTGAAACCTTCATTTGCAAACCCTGAAGAAGAAAATTAGTTGCCTATTTTGGCGACCAAGATTTTGCTGAGCGTGGCCAATACACTTAAAAGTCCAACCCGAGCTTTAAGGTCTATTCACTGCCAGAAGCACAAACGCTGCTAGATTTATTTCCAATCTGGAGTTCTGGGCAGACCCAGGCACACCACCACCACCTGCTGTGAAGTCTGCAGAGCACTTTGTGTTGTGCAGAAGTGGAGCTCCATGGTTCCCTCGTCCTTCAGCTTGCTTTTAGCATGCTCAGCTCAGAAATTGAACATGGGGATTATTTTTATGCTTGGTTTCATACGTGTCTGTTCTGTGGTGCATATAGAGCAGACATCTGTTTGATGGAGTTTTTTTTTTAATTCACGTGGACCTTTCTAGGTTCCACTTCTCTCCTCCTCCTTAGGTATGTCCCAGACATGAGCAGGCACAATCAGCAGGTGCTCTTGCAATGGCATCCTCATATAAACACACGCCACAAGTGGCACCGCAAGCTGCCTCCGACCCTGCCAGCCTTTGGGAGCAGCAACACAGAGAACAGCGCTTCTCAGCACAACCAGGAGGCTGTTTTGCACCTGACCCATCCACAGCTTCATAGCTGTGGCAATCTACATTTTAGCAACCTAATTAATGCAGGAGATACACTGCAAACATCCATGTTTCCTCGCTTCGTTGCTTTGTAGTAATTAACTGCTTTATATAAGCATCTTGTGACTCAGCTCAAGGCAGATTTTGGGAACACACAGAAGTTTGCCATTTGCTTTTTCTCTTCTAGCTTATTGGAGAAGGTTTGCAAGCCATATAGCCTCGTGGTGCTCACAGACCAGCGTGACAAATGTGGGGGGCTAAGGAATGGGTCTAGGGCCCTTTCCTAGGAAAATATAACTGAGACTGAAAAACCACAGTCTGCATATGAGCAGAACATGATGGTTTTGCCTGAAATAAAACAGCAGACTATGGCAGGAAGAGAGGTGACAGACAGACAGACGCCTCTCCCTGCTGCTGGATCATTTCAGCTCGTACTTGGATTGTGGGAAAATCAGGTTCAGGCACCAGCTCTGCCCCATCGTCAGGTATGTCCTAGGAACATGCCACAGACATTTGCTTATTCTGACCAGAAGAGATCATGCCAGATTACAAATTCCAGCAAAGCCTTTTTTCTTCTTTTCCGCATAGAAATACTTTTCAAATAAATTAGCATTTTTTGACTGAAAAAAAAGTCAAAAATATTTCTGACCAGTGCACTATGGTGGGGCACCAAGCTCTGCTACTGTTATCCACTCTGTTATCTGGAAAGTGCATTTTGGTCTCTTCCCCACCATCTCCCCCTTCTCCTGTGCAGGTTGGAGGGGCACGACCTGGTCCCAGCAGCGCTGCTGCCCGTCGGGCAGCCCAGCAGTGCGATGGGGATGTGAAATCAAGCGAGCTCAGGCTGCGCTCTGGCAGGATGGGGGAAGTTTTCTGCAAACCATCGGTTCCCAGCGCTCACAGCCGGGTGTAATTTTAGCTCCCTTGCTGCTGTTGGGCAATCTCTCTGCTGCTGGGGCTGTCAGCACTTTGTCCAGCAGCCCAGGAGACCTCAGCCCATCAACGCAGGTGGGGATGCTGCTGTGTCACGTCGGTGTGATGCCCCGCCACGGGGTCTGTGTTGGGTGCAGATGCTGGGGGTGTGCCCGGGGGGAAGCAGGACCTGCTCTGGCTGTCCTGGTGGGACAGCAGTTCTCGGAGATGTCCTGGCATGGCCAGAGGCCACCAGACAGCACCCACCAAGGCAGCCGGCACAGGAGGCGGGCGCAAGGCCGCTGTGCAGCAACACTGTGCTCAGACTCATTACTAGAGACAATTATCCCAGACAAAGCGCCAACCTAATTAGCCTAGATAAGGCACAAAGATAAAGCAGGGTGCCTGTACTGCTTCTGGGCCCCGAGCTGGTAGGACCAGAGTTGGATAACACAGCAGGTCAGGCAGAGCTAAGTGCCCGTGGCCAGGTAAAGGGCTGCGAAGGGGGATCACTGAGCTGAGGGGGGCAGAGCCAGGGCCCCCTGCACGTGCCGCTGTGCCACCACAGCATTTGTAACCCAGGTACTGGGGACATCTCACCTCATCTTATGTGCAACGGCCCACAGGTCAGAAACGCTGCAGAGAGCATCCTCTGAAAGGGCTGAGGCAAAGGACAGACCAGTGGGGCACTTTTATAAATGTCCATGCCCATAGGGTTTCGTTGTGGTGTTTGCCATGCAAGAGAGCAGCTACAGCCCCATACAGGACCCTGTTTGCTCATCTGAGTCACAGGAAGCAGAGCGAGGGAACGCAGCCACCAGGCAGCAGGGCTGGGTCCAGCACCACAAAGCCTGCTCTCATGGCATGTTTACCTCGCTCCTATTAAACATTAACTCCAAACAGAAACAGTTTCAGAGAGTTATTCACAGGCAGGGTGCCTCCACAGCATTTGTAACAGAAGACGTTAAATACCTTCTATAACATCATTTACATGTTGACCAAACCTTTCCTCCAGGAACTGCAGAGTTTTACCAGCCTTAATGAGCCTCACCAGCCTGGGGAGGGAGATGTTAAATGCCTCCATCACACCCAGACCCTGTCTGCACAAGCCAAATTTGTTTGCATCAATTTACCTACAGGTGAGACTTGCTACTGACACAGCTAAGGCACTCTTATTCTGATACAGACCAAATTAAATTTGGTTTGACCTGAGGCCAGAAGAGCGCGGTGAAATGAGCATTTCCAGGCCTGTGCCAGCAAGGAGCCCTCCCCTGGCTCCCTCCCATGTGCCCTGGTGACTGGCAGTGCTGCCAGCCTGCGGCAGTGAAAAGTCAAGTGTGTTCTGTTAAAATCATCCCCTAGCAGTGTTGTACACAACCTCCTCTTACCTCGCACCACACTGAATTGCAGGAACTTAACTGATCTTAAAAGCACCTTTCCCAATTTTGCAACTGCCTTACCTTTCTCTTTTTCCTTTCACCTGTACAGGTTTACCTTAATCTAACATAAAACGGGCCTTACTTAAATGGAAACAAGGGTGTGAGCACAGGGGGTCTGTATGAAGTCTGTTCATTCCAACTAAAAACTGATTTCTTGTTCACTGGTGAAACTTTCTGGGGTAGATAAGGTTTGAGGACAGTGCCAGAGCTGGAAAAACAAGCCTGGTATTTCAAACGGGAATGCCCAACCCTAACAGTAGTTCACACCTCCCAAAGTTAACAGGTTAACGAGTTAAGCTGCCTCAGTAACAGGTGTGTGCACTGGGCAGGCGCTTTGTGAATTTTCTCTTAGGGAAATCAACAATAGAAGTGCAGGGCATGCTCCTGCATGCTCAACAAGCGTGATGGGACAAAGGGGATGCACAGAGGAGTCACCTGATAAAACTGCCACGCAGAGATCCAGTGCTGCAAAATGACAAGAAAGAAACCCTTTCTGGTGCACCAGAAGTGCTGGTGAGCACAGCAGCATAAAACCAGCGTGCCTTTGAGTCCGCTGCTCAAGCTGCTAATTCAACTATTTTGCATGAAATGTGATGGTAATTGTTTGATCATGTATGTTTATCCATCATGGCACTGGCACTGTATTATGAGCTTTCATACTGGTGTCTTGATTGAGATAGGAAAGAAAAACTTATTTTGTTCTGAATGCAATAAAAAACTTTATTTTATTTTATTTTATTTTTTTCCTGAATGAATGTAATAAAGATGATTCGGTGCTAAAGCAGCTGCTGTAGAAAGCACCTGTGCTCTGACAACAGGGATCATATTTAATATGTAAAGGGCATGGCTCAGGTGCACTTCATCTCAGCAGCAGTGCCTTAGCACAGCTTGGGTTACCTCTCACATAAAGGATAGCTCCAACAGCTTTAAAAGAAATTTATAAATACCTAGAGGTGACTGTGCGAACAGGAGGAATTCCAATGAGGTGGCTCCAGGGCTATCAGGGTCAGCATCTCCCTCACTGTTCAAAAGCTGTAGTAGCATTTCTGCCTTAATTCACACATTTCCCTGTAACTCAACTTTCCACTCAACCTTTAAAAACTTGCGTGAAGAAGCAGAGCTGCTCCATTCTGCGCAAAAGCATGAGCACGCCTGGGCTGTGTGCACGCCACTAGAATAGCACGAGGTGAGAAACAGAAGCTGCAGTTCCCCGGGCAGAGGGGATGGCACAGCCGTGGCTTTTCTCTGGGGAGGCGTTTCCACCAGCAGACCCTGCGCAGCACTGGCTGGGAGTGGGTGAGCCCTGCTTGGCTCTCCTAGAAGCAGAACACAGCCAGCAAGGCGAGCACGGGGAACAGCCACACAGGTCAGGGAAAGGTGGCACTGGAGCATCCCAGGAGGGTTTTGTTTGCTGCACTGAGCTCAGAGCAAGAGAGAAATAATTCAGTGACTGCTCCATTGTGTGCCAATGACACAGAGGTGGATAAGCCAGCCAGCCACCTGCTAGGGTAGCACTGTGAGTACCTCCTTCCTCGGCAGGGGCTGCTGGCCTTGTTTCCAGAGGAGCTTCATCATACACCAGCATCCTACTCAGCCAGAGACTGACTGCTTCTGGAATGGCAACTGGCTCTAAAAATCGGCATGTGCATGGAAAGCTCTGGGACTAATTCCCTTTTTTTTTTGGAGGAAAAAAAGGCGACACTGAATTTCTGAGGGTATGATTCCAGTATTGACAGCTTTATAACCACAAACAGGGGGCCTGGGGAGACAAATGGCAATCAGTGCCAGAATTTAAGAAGTCACCCATAAAGCTCAAAGTGATTAGACTAAAAAGGTAAAAAAAAAAAAGCTAAAAAAAGGTAAAAAGTATTAAGTAAAACCATATCTAAACAAGCCCACAAAGACTGCTGTTCTTTTTTATCTTTCTTTTTCCTTTTATTGTTTTTACAATGTACATCAAGCCTATTTTCCTGCACAACCAGGTTTGAAATTAAGGTTAAAATTAGTTTATACACTAGGCTCTAGGTTGCAATGAAGCTTTAAGAAAAATGCCAACTATCATATGACTTTTGTTAAAATCAAGAGGATTAGCGATACTATGAAGCTGTCACCCTACTGCCACTGCATGGGGGTCTGGCTAATGCCAGAGCCCAGTCAGTAGAAGCTACAAGGAAGCCAAGGGCTTCAATGTCCTCCACCATATGACATATGACATTACAAATGAGCAAGAGTGCGACCAGGTGTGTATTTGCACATGAACACATGCATATGCCTGCTATGTACACACATCATACTTAACAATTCCTTTCATCAAATAGAAAGCAGGAATTTAGTCCTTTTGGGGGACAAATTAGATCTCTGAAAATCTCTGAAAGGAAGAACAGAGCCACTGACATGTACAGGAGTTCAATCAGCTGATATTTACACACTTGGCTTGTCAAACATCATCTCTAGTTTTGTTTAACAGTAAGACTTACGACACGTTAAATTAGAAAAACCTATGTACTTAGTGTAGCCTGCTGCAGCACCCAGGGAGCCTGGAGCACCAGTCTGTTCTTGGCCCAACTCCACGTACAACCTTGCAAGGCAAGTCTCTCCATTTTTCAAGTGTCTCCTTCTTTCTTCACTCTCCAGTGAGACAGTGAAGTCCCCAGGGCAGGTTTTTAGTGCGTACTTCTGCACCATGGAGAACAGCAGGGCCTGCAGCCCCATGTGTGCATTGAAGCAACATGTACACGTAGAGAACACCACATCATAAACACACAGTCTGCATCTAGTTAATGGTTAAGATCCAGACAATTTTAGCAATATTTAAACCCCAATGATGCTGTTAGCCAGCCAGGATGGATGTCAGTACCTGGACAGAGTGCTAGTAGGTGGAGGATTTTTCTATAATACACAGCTAAATGAGGATAAAGTGGGGGATTTATGGAAAAATGTGAAAAAACAGCATTAGCAATGGATAGTACTCCTTGATAATAAAAACATGAACCTAATAAATTCAACAGAAAACCAAATAGAGCACCCAATTCTGTTCACACCACCACCAGAAGCCAAGCTCTTGGCTTCAGGTCAGCGGAGGCTGCAGTAGCTGCGAAGGCTCAGAGTGACCCCACCCGTCCTCCATCCTCACGGCCCAGCCCTGCGTGACCCTGAGAATCCTCACTCCCAGGCAAACTAACAGGAGCTGACAGTCCCAGGCACGTCTTCGTGGAGGAAAAATAGGTAAACTGCCAGACAACTACAGCAGACATAAATCGCTGCTCTTGTTAGCTGTTTTTTAAACTGGTATCTATTCCATGAGTATAGATGCTATTTATTAGCAAGTAAAGACAGAAGCGATCCAACATGTTGATTCACAAGTCACTGTCCCATATTCCCACTGTAATGAGTTCTCCTGAGTTAAGAGCCCTGACTAACGCCAGCATCATCTGGACCTGATGGCTGATATCTTTCAAACACAACTCAGCATCCTACTGCCCCATCGCCAGAATTAAAAACATGCAAAAGACAAACAATCAATCGATGCAATACAACTGCAAGCCATTTTCCAGAGTGACTGGCTGGCAGAGCAGAACATCTCCATGCCAAAAAAGCCCAGCATCCACAAAAGCCAACCCTCAACATGCTGCAGCTCCCCTCCCTTCCCAGCACGGCTCCCGCCGGAGCGTGGCATGCAATGGCCGAGGTGTGCAAGGCCGCGGCGAGCTCCCTGTCACCTACAAGACATTCTGCACAGGACGACGCAGTCACAGTGGCAGAGGCAGAAGCAGTGCCAGATCCATTCCCTGCTGACCATAGTATGGCAGCCCGCTCCTCAGGGCGCTCCTCTCCGCGCCGTCCTCATGCCCGGCGCCCACCGCCCGCCCCATGGCAGGCCGGGTTTCACCACCTGTAATCTATCTGCCACGGCACACTGCACCCGCACGCTTCAATATTTAATCAGGCCCTCTTCCTCACCTATCACAATGCTCTGGGGTGCCTGGATGCCAGACTTCATTGTCTGACACGTTGTCTGGGCAAGAAGAAGCACCCCTCAAATCATACCGTGAAATTCCGAGAGAAATTGCATTTTCTGCCCCCTGTCCCAGTCCAATCATCATAGGCTCACATACATGCAAGTAATTACTTCTGCAAGTAAATGCAGAAGTGTGAGTAAGGATAAGAAGAAAAAAGTTAGCTTGTAGTGAGGAAAACCTGACCACAAATGAACATACAGGATCAAAGGCACTTGATCGGTGGAGCTGCTGAAGTCAAAAGGGTTTCACCAGTGATGAATGCAGAGCACTAGTTTTAAAATGTAAGTGTGAACATGCTGGATTCAGAAAAAAAGACGTATGGCTTAAGATCCCCATCTCTTCTCTTTCAGTTCTTTTCATCAGTCCATCATTTTTGATCTCCTCTGATCTCAGCACTTTTCTTCCTTTCTACTTTGTCTGCTAGTCACTTTCCTCTTCATTATTAGGCACGGCGGGTCTCACAGAAGGCAATCCAGTGGAAGTTAATGGAAAGTTTGTACGAGGAGGCTACCCAGAATACTTATTCCCTGACATCTTTGCCTTATCACCCGTTCTTTGATCCGTCCCTTTCCCTTCGTCTTGCCTGTGCGTTATTCTGTGCAGTGGTGACTTCACACAGCCCACGCCTGCGCTCCTCAAGCAAATTCACGGCTGGCCTCGGGCAAGTTTCTCCATAGCCCCAGTGAAACTACTCGGATTTTTAGACTGATCAACGTTTTGACCCACTGAACGTAGCAGGTAAGTCTTATATCTCACAGGTCATTTCTGGAATACGCTGAATAGAAACTTGGTACAGCTAGAGCAGGTGAAACCCCAGGTGCCGGCAGGTTGCTGCCTACCTTGCGATATATCAGAGCCACTCCTACCCTTCCGAAATGGTACGTACTCAGCACACCTGAGCAGTTACCCTCTCCCTGTGCCTACCTCCTACAAGATTAAAACAGTCTGAGAACGTTCGAGTGATACACAGATATTCTAATAGCAAAACTGCTTATCACGTTTTCTAATGCTCCCTGCTATGAATTATTTATGTCCCATTTTACAGTATCGATACCTCTCAGTTATGCTCCTCTATCAGATGCAGTGAAACAAGTATTAACTAATTAATAGTTGAGACAGCAAAAACTTTGTGAAGAGCAAACCATCTTTTTCACTGTGGCACACGGATGATCTAAATTCTATCAGCATACACCCAGTGTTGCCTGCTTGCTGGCTTATAACGCCAGGAGCAGCACATCAGGAAACAAAAATATATTGAGTGTAAATTCAGGTTTCCATAGCCATAAATGCCAAGCCTTTTGCAATTACTTTCTGAGGGTCGATATCTATATATCTATATAGATAAATTTAATTCAACAAAATAGGCATTAAAATAATATAACTATAGATAGTGTTTTCTCACCAGGACTCCAGTTTTTCTAGAGAAAAAGGTATGTTCAAACCACTGAATTCACTGTCTTCAGGGTGCTCCAAATGCTTTTTCTTCCCCTTTGCTTCCCTCCTGCATCTTGCAATGAAGGGAAGCATCTGACTGATGTAAAAAATCAGCTCTGACACCAAAACACAGACACGCCATCACTGTTGGGACCACCTGCCCACTCAAACAAAAACAGTACTACACAAGTGCAGGCAATTAAAAACAATATACCCAACTAGGGAGGCATTCCGTAAACACAGAGGGGTACAGCTCCTTTCTGTCATAGCATTCAGCTCTTACTCTTTCTGTGACTTACTTGGTCAGGAGTGTCGGTTACCCCATGTTTTCTATATTATTGTGCTTAACTCTTACACACTAGTATTTTGGTTGCTAATGGGTTAAATATACTCATGCATAGTAGAAAGATGAAAAATCCCCTTCAAAGCCAAGCCACATCTCAGTGATTCTCAAAATGATCTGACAGAGATTAACAAATTCCTGCAGGTCCTGCAGATTTACCACCTGCAAAGACAACGCGCTGGCAGCCAGGTCTGCCATTCCACCAGTAAATCGAGTGAGCAGGCATGCTTACGGCTCCCTCCACCTCATGTAATACTTTGCAGATGTTGTGCACCCGAGGAGATTTCAAATAGCATTTCAGCTGACCACCTCTGACTCCCATATAAAAAGCAACCTTGACCCTATTTCTGAGCACAAACCAATACCAGCTGGCTAAACAGCAAACTCTTCTTCAACTGACTGCTCTTGTAATCCTTGTAACAGGAGATGAATTGTGCAAATTGCATTTTGACAAATATAAATCGTGAGTGAGTCCATAGCAAAGGTTGAGAAATTGCTTGTGATGCCCCGCACCTACCTGGTGCAGCTCCTCTGAAAGGAGCTGTGCTGGAAGAATGCTTCTTGTCTTAAACAGAAGCTGGAAATCACTAATTCCACAATCCACAGCAGTGAAAGTAAAGGACAGCTCTGATCCTGCAAGTGGGAGCAGGCAGGCGGGTGGCTGTCCTACATGAAGCTTACTGCAGGAAGACTGTAATTATCTGAGCACCTACTGATTGTATCTATTGATTGAGTGCATAGGAGCCAATATGCTGCTGATGTAACTGGTGTCATTTTATTTTCTGTACATTTTGCCCTTAATTGAAAAGACTGCTTTCCGTTTTTATTCCTAATATCTATTGTCTGTGCTTTGGGAGCCATTTAACAATGCATTAGATGGCTAAAAACACAGAGGCCATGCCAAAACTAAATAACACTATCAAGTGAACAGAGTGCTTGGTTTTATGATTTTAGAAGCATCTTTATCCAGTGGCACCAGAGAAGGTCCGTACTCTAAAGAGCTCTGGAAAACACTCAAGAAGGAGAAGGATAAACTTGTAGGTTCCTCAGCTGGGCAAAATACACTAAAAAAGCCATTGTCATGCCATTGCCCAGACCAATGTAGTCCTGTAGATGGAAACCAGTTTCTTTTATTGAGGATCGCTATCAGATGCCTTGTCCTACCTGTAGAAGCTGCTTATACTGAACCAGGTTTAACTTTTGCTATCCCCTTTCTCTGCTCTCAACCCCCACTTCCATCATCACTTGCAAAGCCCGTACTGAGCCAGGACTCCTGCTGGGACTCCCGAATTTCTGCCTGCAATACAGGCACAAGGGAGTGAGCACGGCCATGAAACCAGCATGTAGCCTTGATTTCCTACATGGATAGCACAGGTTCGGGAGCCTGAGCTGAGACTCACCCATGACAATGAGAAGACCACAAGGCATGGCATCTGTTTCAGAACAGGGCTCACATATTTCCAGTTACAAATGATTTTAAATAGAACGTGAGACTGGAAGTTTCCACCAACAAACAGAGAGCACAAACCATTACAGGCAGATGTGCCTCACAAACAGCCAGAAAAGCCCAGTCAACTCAAAGCAAAGATTACAGCTAGAAGAAATTTACCTGTGTCGGAGTGCCTTGTAGTGGCGCCATTCTCTAACAATATCCTATGATTAAATCATGTCTGTTTTTGGTACTAAATTAAACTAGTTTTAAAAGACATGCTTGCATGGTACATGTATTTTCTTTAGAGGGCACTGCTAGTGGCAAAACACCTGCAGAGGAACAATGAAGACTGGTCAGTCATTTCTGACAACAAGGTGGCCCTGCTTTCAAGTTACCTAAGCTGCTGCTTGTCAGAAGCCCACAGTACAGTAACAATTCAATAGTCACTGGTAACATACCCTCATTACACCACACTGTTTTCTTAATTGTCTTCTACACAAAATTTCAGCTAATTTAACTGACTGGAAATTTTGAAGTCTGTGCTACGCAGCTATTAAGGGTATTTGGTACAAAGGAAGTGTTGGCATGGATTCCATAGTTCTCAGAGGGCTCAACTTTAATTAATTTAAGCTTGCAAATTGATTATGATTCACTTGAAAATGTTCAGAAAGTGCACTCTGTTCCCAGAGAGGAAGAGCAGCCATTTCGGGGCACACCGGGATGTACATTTCACAGGAGACAGAAAGCCCCCAAGAAAACCTCCAAACCTTCCTAACTCTGGTACAGAGGCTAGCAGGAGCAAATCAGAAATACTTCAGCTTTGCAAACTTCTGGCTGTGTCGCCAGCTATCAGTGCCAGTCTTCAAGAGATACGAATCGTCCTCTGGGGGTGTCTCTCCTCTGGTCATGGGAGGAACCTGGGTCTGACTCCACTCCTAACTTTCAGCCCTGTAAATACAGCTGCAATGAGTCTCATCCTAGGACACTAAGCCACAAGCTCTACCAACATACCCGCAGATTCAGGGAGGGTTTAGAAACCTGAATATCACTCTGCATCTTGGCTCGCCAGTGTGCTCATTGCCCATGAGTCACTCCTGGGTGCGACTCTCCTCCACGAGCAGAGCAGAACAGAGCGAGCCTTGCACTGCGAGCAAACCTCATTGCCATTGGTAACAAATACCCGCCTGGCTCTGTCTCAGCATCCCCCATGGGACTTCTCCTGAATGAAACAGGCTTCCCCCTCCCCGTCGGTGCCCTCGAGGAGGAAGTTTATTCATCGCTTCAGCTTGGTGATGAGTTTTCTGTCCTAATATCTGGCTTCCCTTACTGAGAGGAGGCTGGTGTGGTAAGTGGTTGTGAGACAACCATGACACAGTGCATACATGTTCCCTCCCAGCTCAGGAAAGCAGGACTTCCCAGAACGGGAGTTAAAAATAGCTGGTTTGCCTCGGAGGGTGTATTCACTTTGAAACACAGAGAACAAGTCTTAGCTGCCACCTCTAATAAGACGGGCATCTCCAGCAGTCTGCTCTCTGTCAAAATCACTGCTGCCCTGCTCTTCTGCTGCTTCACTTCTTACCATTTGATATAACAGGTGCTTTGCATTACAAGAAGTTTGGAGGCAGGGAGAGCAGATATGGCATTCTAAATTACATTATGACCAGCCTTATTCACACCAAAATGGCTCTTCAAGGTTATTTCCTGAGCTCTGTTGCAGCCCTGCCTTTATTCCCACATTTCTGACACCAGTGCTGTTTCTGTACCCAAGCACTCCCTGTTAGCCCCGCTCCGTGCCATCCCCGCAGACACAGAGCAGACAGGCCACATCCTGCCCACTGATGATGACGGGACAAGCCAGGCTGAAAACCACGTCCCAGCACCAGCCCGGAAGGTGCCCGAGCTCTGTGCTCCCCGAGGCCAGGCGTGTCCCTGCAGCATGATGTTTTGGCGGTGACGGCAATGAGCAAACCAGGAACGCTTCAGTGGGGAGCGGCAGGTTCTCTATCGCATGCGGTTATTAATATCGTGGCTTTGCAAAGTGTATGTTCTAGCCCAAACAGGGCATTACCTGCTTGTGCAGAATCTGCAGGCAGAACACCCTAGGTCTGTGCTGTACGAGGAGGTTAGAGTAGACAGCTTTAATGGTCTCTTCTTGCTCTAAAACTCCAGGAATCCATCATTGGTGGTTATCGCTTTCTTACACCCAAGATCTGCTTGACTCTTCTGGGAATCCATTAAAGCTTAAAAGCTTGCCAAGCTGAGAAAATTATCGTGATATTTTACATTAATCCTTCCCCAGCCCCAAGTAAGCTTTGCTGCTTTTCTTCCGAGCAGCCTGAGCACAGAACAAGGTCGGGCTGCTCCTCCAAAGGCTCCTTATGGCCTCCACCCTCATGTGTCCACTCGCAGGTATTCCCATGCCATGAAAGGAATTAGGAAGCTTTCCTTGTTCCCTGACAGAGGCACAAGGTCAACTTTGCAAGTCTGGAAGCCAGCACCACACTTCACATTTCAACAGCAGCTGACACGACCAAGCAGGACCTGCCAGGACTGCAGACAGCTTGCAGGTTCCCAGCGTGACAGCCTAAATAAGAGCTGCTCTGAACATCATTCATAATAAGGCTGAAAAATCAGCGATGTCCCATGCTTTTCTTGTGTGCAGAAGTGCCAAGCAGGAGATGGCATTTGCTCTCTGGCTGCCAGGACCCAGCTGATTTCCCCCCAGTACAGCCAAACCCACCAGAGTAGCTGAGAAATGTGAGCAATTCTGCATCATGCTGATGAAGCTCCTCATCTACGTGTCACCCAAGCTGAACTGCAGAACACAGCTGCCTGGCCTAGTTATCAAATGACCTGAAATCCAGCACCATCACCTGCCCTAACAGCTGGTTCGTTGACGGTGGCAGCAGCTCCTGCCCGGCTGCTGGACCACAGCCAGTGACGGAGCCGGGGGCCTGGCGTGCACCCCTCATCATAGGGCTGCTGCTCCCATCCCCTGGGATGCTGTGGCCTCAAACTGTCTCGTATTCTTGCAATCTTGCACAGCAACTCCTTCCTCTCCACATTTTTTTTTCATCTGGATCATTAAATAGAGATTACGGGGACCTGGCACTTCAAAGGGGGGAAGGTAATGAAACGTCCTTCCCTGCAAACTAAAGTGAAAGCAAGGCTGGGTTTTGTCAGGTTTACTTCTTTCTACCTAGGCTGTGGCATAAACAATAAGCAGCACTAACAAATTCACTTCCTTTTGGAAAAGCAACCTATATAGGAGCACAGTATGCAACGCTTAAGTGATTGTACGAGTAAGAGCTACGTGCCCTACACAGGCAAAGTTAGGGAGCTAAATAACTCTGACAGATGTTATGAATTCTTTTTTAGAAATGGCTCACATTTACACTCAGCAATACCTTCAGAAGTTGCTTTGATGTATAGCTAATTATATTTTTCTATTGCACTGACAAAAACGTCTGGTTATGTATTAGTAAATTTTTACAGCATTATTATCGCGAAACAGCTTCAGTGATACTTACTACTCCTTAATATTGAAATAAGCAGAATTAAATATTTGCACTATATTTTAATATATCTGCTTTTGTGCTTCTTCTCCAATTAGGAATGAAGAGTGAAAGCTCTTTTATTAAAGAACAAGCCCTCAGCAACTCCTTCGAACCCAACAGACAAAGCTCCTAAACTGAATCTAGAGTAGGATGTTTTCTGGGGTGATCTGGTTTGTTGGGTAAATGGCATTATCTGGCTGATACCAGAAATGAGGAACACGCTTTCTTAACACACTGTGTGTCAGCACTGGAAAGTCAATAGCTTCACGGTGCTAACAGTGCACCAAGGCAGCATCTGTTCCTTTTATTTTCCCATACATATCAGGTGAAAGTGTTGCTGCAGTGTCCATAGGTGCACCAAGGTTTGGGCTGAACATATACATTGATCTCTGTACTTCAAGGTGCTCCAGAATCACATCTTTACCAGGTGAACATACTGACAGGGAAAATAGAAACATGAATATTTGATTACAGACACATGAAAAGAATCTGAAATCGTATGGTACCAAGAGTTTAACTAAAGTATGCATGAGCAAGCAATGTAACTAATATTAAATGTATGCTTGTATTTTTCTTGTTCTGCAGTTTTGTCTACACATCTATGTGAATCAAACAAACTGAACTCCCCCAGTGAGCAACATCTGATCTAACTGTAGTGCAGCATGTTTCCATAATGAATTTCAGTTTTTGTATTTTCTCCCACAGTGTTATACTACTGAATAAAAGATTATTAATACATATAGTAATTTATATTAAGCCACTCATTTTAGCTTAATTATGAGAAAAGACTATGAAAATAAACATTTTTATTGATACTAATAAATCTTTTACCTGTGGGCTGGTGCCTTGGCTTTACTCCTTAGATGCTGTTTGCTAGGTATGGAGTGCTGACTCCATGCGTTGCTGACACACATGGTGCTGCTACTCCCTGTTGGGCAGCGATCATGATCTATGCCAGCAAGTCTCCATCTTCTAATCATGGGATTCCTGTTTGCTACACAGGGACACCCACCAGCCTGCACTCCCATGAGCCAGGAGCTCCTATTAGACACATGGGGAGGAGCTGAAGATGAAGGTGTCTTATTTTGTACTCACTCACGTGCCTGCCCGATTTAGGACAACATGCTCGAAGTGGTAGGTGAAGACCCAATTCTGCAAAGTGCTGAGCTCCACTAGAGAGGAGGCTGCATCCCATCCCTCCTTTCATTACTAGGAGTCAAGAGCATGTTCCTGAGATGTGTCGAAGTCAGCACCTTACTATATCAACCCCACCACAAGTCCTCCTTCCTACACTTTAATCTTATCATGGCTTGTTCTAATATCTTGAAGATGTTGCACAAAAGCCTTTTCTGAAGCTCCTCTTTCATTCACTATCTGTGCTTGAGCAGAAGCAGGGGCACTGGTGTTGACACATGGACATTTTAAAGAATCCTGAAGAACAGATTGGTTTATATTTCTTCTACACCTTCTTAAGGCATTTGTCAGGTCCATGGCTGAGGCTGGACAGTTTAATTTTGTCCTATGATCTGTTTCTAAAAAGTGCTTTTTTTGGCTGCACTATTAGAAGGTAATGATACAACTAACACAAAGTGTTTGGCAACAAAATCTTATTCAGTCTCTATGTAATCTTAAAGTGTTGCTCTGTGAACTACAGAAAGACTACTGGGAAATGCCAGACGAGGTATTTTGTTTTCAGCTCTATCACAATGGACAGCTAATTAAATGCTTTACTAATAATAGTACTCCATGTTTGAGGAGATAAGCTTAATTACTTGTTGAATTTCAGTGAAGTTTTGCAGACTTGTCTGCATACTCTTGATAGCACGAAACAGATAAAGCAACTTTTGTTTAACAATACAATTTGTTCTCTTTTCTATTTTTCTAGTTTTGATTTATCTTTAATGAACATAAAGTGTCATTGATGGAAAGAAATAAAACAATCAAGGACTTCTTCACAAAAACTCCCTTACTGCATAAAAAATAACTGTCAGGTCAACACAATAACAGCAGACTCTCATCACATAAAACCCTCAGGGGAAGTCAGTGGAAATTCTTCTGTTGACTTAGGGAGAAACCAAAATACACCTATGACTATTGTAATTAAAATATTATGTTTGCAATTTGAATGAAGTCTATGGCACCTGCAACACTGTAAAATTCATTATTTTCAAAAATAAATTATTTCCTATACTCACCTGGATAAGATATTTCAAACCCTGGCCTGAGAGGCGGACAGCTGAGATGAAAGGCAATATAAATGCTCTCTATCTCACCACTCTTGACTTACCTCAGCATCTCCAACACTGGGTCCAACTCCAGACCCCTAATACAAGAGAAACCTTGACAAAGTGTCATAGTCCGATTAAGATGTCTGGGAGCTACCAAGGACACATGAGGAGAGACTGGAGGAACTGTCTTTTTCAGCTTGGAGAGGAGAAGGCTGAGGAGTGATCCTAATGCTGGTGTCAATGCCCAAATAAATCACGGTGGGAATGGCACAGCTCTGGAACAAGGGCTTGGCAATGTGGAGGTTTCTCCATCCTTGGAGATGCTCAAAACTCAGTGGGACAAGGCTCGGAGCAACCCTATCAAAGTCTGACCGTAGCCTCACTTTAAGCATGTCCCTGGATTAGGTGATCTCCAGGGGTCCCTAAATAATTCTGCCTGATGATGGTGTGGAAATTAAAGAAGTAAATATCACTAATCTCCATAACGTCTGGAAAGCAAATGAAGGAACTTCATCTGACCATGGTTTTCACTACAAAATGAATTATCGGCTGATACCCTGGGGTCTGCTGAGCAGTTTCTAAATCTTAATTAAGGTAGTTACTTCAAAGATAATTCAGCGTTTAATACCTAGGAGTACACACTATTCTCCTAAATGCTTTCTTGAGTTTGAGCTCCACCATTACAGATGACCTTAGATGAAAAAAGGGTCCAAAAAGAAGGATGCTGACTTAGTATTAAAATGCCCAGCAGCACAAGATCCCTAAAGGACATAATGCTACTCTATATGCTACAGCAAATTAGTCAAAGCCAAAAGGTTTGTGTTCATTTAATAACGAATAACTTCATGAAATTGTGACAGCTCAGGAACACTGTTTGTAAACTTCAAAATTCCCAAACGAGGTAAGTGAGCTAAACAATGACAATTCCTCCAGTGATACTCTACTCTTTCTGTGCCAAGGAAGAGTTCTAGAGTAAAGGTTATGATTGTAGAGGGTCCTGCACCTAAGGAGGGTTAACCCTAAGCACCAGTACAGGCTGGGGGTACAGACCTGCTGGAAAGTAGCCCTGCAGAGAGAGACATGGGAGTGCTTGTGGACAGCAGGTTAACCATGAGCTAGCAATGTGCCCTTGTGGCCAGGAAGGCCAACGGTACCCGAGGGAGATTTAGGGAGAGTGCTGCCAGCAGGCCAAGGGAGGTGATCCTGTCCCGCTCCTCAGCCCTGGTGAGGCCTCACCTGGAGTATTGTGTCCAGTTCTGGGCTCCCCAGTGCAAGAGGGACATGGAGCTACTGGACAGAGACTAGCGGAGGGCTACGAAGATGATCAGGGGATTGGAGCATGTGTTATGAGGAAAGGCTGAGAGAGCTGGGCCTGCTTCCCCTGGAGAAGAGAAGGCTGAGGGGGGATCTTATGCAAGTATCTTAAGGGAGAGTGTCAAGAGAAGGGGGCCAGACTGTTTTCAGCAGTGCCCAGCAACAGGTCAAGTTGCAACGGGCACAAACTGAAACACGGGCATTTCCGACTGAATATGAGAGGACACTTCTTTACTGTGAGGGTGACAGAGCATTGGCACAGGCTGCCCAGAGGCTGTGGAGTGTCCTTCTCTGGAAATATTCAGAACCCGCCTGGATGCCATCCTGTGCAACGTGCCCTACGTGACCATGCTCGGACTGGGTGATCTCCAGAGGTCCCTTCCAACCCCAGCCACCCTGTGACTCTGTGCCTGTGATCGCTCTTGTTATTACAAGGTGGTTCTGGTTCAGGCAAGAGCCCGTGCTGCAGAACTACACCCATACTTGGAAAGGAAAAGAAAAATGTAGAGCTAAAACGGACAGTGCTAGCAAAAGAAAAACACATGATGAAAAACAAAATAGCTACTGGGTTAATGAAACCTGACTTTGAACCGCATAAATAAACACAGCTACAGCTTCTTGCAGAATTTAGGAAAACGCCCTGAGCACATGAAATGCGGTGGTTACCATGGTAATTAACATACGGTTATACATCAGACAAATGCGGGAGCTATTTTCCAGTTTAAACTCCCAACAACAAAAAAAATAGGATGAGGTACAGACAAGCAAATCTCTCGCTGTATTGGTGAGGGATTGCTCACAAGTACTTCCCCAGGGGGCAGCTTGGTACCTGTGGTGAGTGACTGCCCTCTGCCCGCGCAGGGGCTTACAGTCTGGGTGCTTCACCAGCTCAGCACTTTGCAGAATTGGGTCTTCACCTACCACCAGCTCTAAATCTAAGTAAGGGACAAAATGGTACACACAGGTCAGGGCTCTCAGCTGCCAGGGGTTTAAATGAAGACAACAGGACAGGTCAGGGACTGCAAAGGACATACTACTGGGCCGTACACGTGGAAACTGTGACTGCACTAAGGAGAGGGATCTCAAGACTTCTCGAGGGCGTCTTTCCTTGTAGTCTCTCTTCCCTCTATGTATATCTATGGATACACGCAGTGCACACAGCTGCTGTGCCGGTGTGTGTGGTCTTGGAGAACAAACAAAGGTATGCTCGACCAAAGATGGGAATGACAAGAAATAACGAACGACAAGGAAACACAGAATCAAAACCTGCCTTGATGATAAAGCTCTCTGTCTGCCAGAGATCACATTCCCCTCAGTAATGCTGCATAACTGCTGAGGCTACAATTTCCTTGTAAAATCCGTCTTTCTCTGATAACACAACCATGTGCTGAATTGCACTGCTCACGACAAGAGAGTGCTGCACGGACTTGCTGGAGACCAGGTCTCCTGGCCCGTTTCCTTCCTGCCCCAGGGCTTTGGGAAACCTGGGGAGGAAGCTGGCAGCAGAGCACGTCCCCTCAGACCTCCCGAGGCCAATCCTTTGCTCTCTGTGCTGAGATATTACGATGCCACTTGGATCCTGCTGCAAGAAGATGAGCACCTGCCTGAATGTAAAGCTCTGAGCAGTCCCACGGGACAGCTGAAGTGCTCGCTGTGAGGAACACGCTCAGCTGCAATCCTGAGTCTGGGCTGCAGTGAAAAACAACTGATGTATTTAACAGCAGACCTGGAAGCCTCATTATGCTGTTTATCCACTTTCATGGTCAAAAATAATTCATTTTCAGAATATGGATGTCTGCAATACTTTATGTTCCTTCTGTGCCAATGCACAGTGTTTTATGAGACTTTTTCCACCTGTAGTCTCTTACTGTCCCAAAGAGGGAGCAAATGAGAAGAAAACAGCAAAAAAGATTATTTTTTTTTTTTTTACTCCAGCCTCTCTAGTTCAAAAAGGATTCATCTTTTCCCCTTCAAATATGGAATTTCAATTCAAACGACTACTGGCAGGATAATTAATCTATTTAAATATATTATTATTTTCCGAAACATCTTGTGCTTTTAGGACAATTGAACTGAAAGCCTAGAAAGCCCACTGTTTTCTCATTTAAAAGGTTTGCTTTGGAGAGGCTGCATACATTTCTGCTTCCTCACTAGCTGATGGGCTTTAATAATGTTTTCCATAAAAAGAAATATATATATATATATATACCTATAATCTCTAATGTTAGGAAGAAATCAGGACCATCCACAAGGCTGACAGGCTTTGGCTTTTCTTCTGACACCACCAGAGATAGCTTCTGGGATACACAGGCTCCCAAAAAGGCGGACAGAGCTTGCTTTAGAAGGCCACTGAATGTTTTTAACTCCCAGAGCCAGCACAAAGAGCTGCTCAGTTCTCAGACAGCCGCATGATAGTAATGTGCTTGCTCCTGAACCATGATTCTGTCTGGCCTGAAATTTGAGTAATGGTGCAAAGGAAAAAAGAAGTGTCCCGCCCTCCTGCTAATCCCCTCAGCAGCTAGTTGCTCCAACCCATAATCACAGAATCATAGAATCATAGATGCTATGGTCATTTCATGTTTTACTCTCAATCCCCAACAGGGATAAACAGACATTATATTATAAACCAGTTTGTCTCAACTGACTGGGATTCCACCAAAAATGTAAATCAGAAATGGCTGCCATGTTCTACAAATGTCACATAAGAGAATCAGACCTGTGACTAAATACAGAAACTGAGGTGGACACATGAAAAAAAAATCACAATTTTATTTCTGGCCATAGTGCCACAACTCAGGATTAATAATAGTTACGTTCTTCCAGGTATACAAACATTTTATCCCCCACTTACCATCCTCCCAAGAAAAGTACTGACCCCTGGAGTCAGACTGATTGGGATTTCCAAAAAAAACCCACCAAATTCCCTAGTGGCAACATGGAAAAAGACACTGTGGATTGTCTTCTGCAACCAACAGAGCTAAACACCAACCTGGTAAGGCTGGCAGAGCCCTCGCCTGGGATGGAGGAGGAGGTCACCACCAGTCCTGCAGAAAAATGCCTGATCTGTGGAGAGCCTGCCCCAGCCGATGGCTCCATACGGGCACAGAAGGTAGCGAGGGGCTCCACAGCAGGACCAGATGAACAACAGAAAGCAGGAGAAACTCTTTTGCAAAACCTCTAATGCAGGCTGGGTGTCCTTTGCAGCAATACTTAGCTGGTGAGCTGTGAAGTACTCTTAGCCAATGTTAGCAGAGCAGCTCTGAGGTCTGATGACGCTTTGTGAACCGCAGGCTGCACTGCAATGCCTCACCTTGCAGCTACAGACACTCACTGGAGATGTCTGTCACTCTTGGCTTTTTGGCTAAAGACATCAAATGTTCATATCACAAACAGAGGGGAAATTGTACCTTGTAGCATTGAACAGCTGTAATGAAGCCCTTCTAACCACAGGGACATCACGGGCACCAGGTATTTATGCCTTCTGTAATAACATGATTATTCTTAAAACATATTATTAGGGATAAGGAATACTTCTTATTTAGTAATTAGTTTACAGTTTTCACCCTATTCCAATACATAAATACATTGATACCTCCTCAACATTTTTTTGTCAAAATGTGTTTGCTCTTGAGGGTCATCCCCCAAAAGAAATGTTTAAACTAAATAATCTTTTGAATTCTTGGCATGGGCAGTTCTGTAATGTCTCTTTCCTTTTTTCTTCTTTTAAATTATTCCAGACACATGCTGTGCTCCACTGCAGAGAGTAATTATAATGAGGTTTCTGCTCTATATATCTGGGCTTAGCAGCTCAGCATTGATTTTCCTCAGTATTTGGTGAAGGCTTCCTTGCTCCACTCCTCTTGCAAGCCCTCATAGCAGCGTATGTACTCAATACACAGCAAGGAGACGAGACCAGGTGAGACCTGTTCCAGAAGAACAACTGAGCCATGGGATAACTTTCAGTCAGTTTTTTATCAATCGTAGCTGAGATGAAAAATCGTCACAGCAGCCATTAGTAACACCTTGAGGAAGTTTTGGGGAACAGACTTGCAGTATTAGCAAAAGTGACGCAAAGACACTTGAAAACTTGATCTTGTGGCAAAGTGGGGCCACAGCAGTCTCTTACTATCATCACCCACAACCAAGAAGCCCTGGCCATGCTTATAAACCCTGCATTCACTCACATTTGGGGATGTCGGAGTGTTTTTATTCCTTTTCTAACTAATATTTTTTACTGGAGAGAGCTAAACTTTCACTGAAGCAACATTAAGACTATTTTATATCATCAGCGTGCTCCAATCCCCGACAGCTGAAACCTATGCTCACATTTTAATGATTCTTCGGGACGTGAAGTCCATGAGCTGAAAATCCACTTCCTTCACAGAAATGTTGTTCCCTGCCTGCAGAATTGCACAAGAAGACAGTGACGGTTTCCCCAAATGACTTCCTCATAAAACTCCCCCCGTGGGAACCGGGGCTGGCCTGGGTTCGGTGCCTGTTCTGCCGCCCCTCCTCGTGAAGTCTCACAAGCAGACAGGGCAAGAGGAGGGCTCTGCTGTCATGCAGTCGAAGGGCTTGCACTCCCTGACTGGGTGCGTGGGGCACCAAGCACAGGCCCCCAGGGGATCCAGGAACACTGGGGATGTGCACCCTCCTTTGTCTGAACAACCACTAACTCGGTCCCCTGCTGAGACAGAGCGACCTCTGATTTCTTTGTAATGAACTCCATCTACGTGAACGCGGTGCGTTATTTGCATATACAGCACGGTTCCTGTCGCTGTATCTGTTGCAAATACAAAAGGATATTAACGTATGGGAGCGGGCACTTTCCTCTAAGATTTCACTGAAATTCAACACAGATATCCAGCAGGAAAGCTCCTAACTCTCCTAACTACTGTCTGTGTTTAATCCACATGGGGAATGGCACTGGATCTTAGTCTGGCATGCAAATGAATATACATCCTTAAACAATACTCTCTCTGCATAGTCTTCATGGTAAACGTGCCCTCATCTTTACTCTCCCAAAACAAAGACTGTCCTGCACAGCACGTCACTGTTCTGCCAAGAACTTCTGAAAGTCAGTTAATGAAAGCCTGCAACGAAAATCAATCCCATGGCAAGGGGGCTGTGCTGCTTAATTTTTGCTAGACATTTCAAGCCCACAAGGTGCAGCTGTTAGTCCTCCTTTAGATCCAGCCTCATGCTGAAGACTGCCAGCTATTAGATATTTTTAAGAAGAGCTGGACCATAAGACACTGATTTTGAGGCTTTTTTCCCCAACCTACTATGAGCTGTGTGTGCTGAGCCCTTTAAAAACACACCACCAGATTCCTCGTGGTTCCTGAAACATCTCCTTTCAGTGGAACTGTATATGCTGTCAAAAGAAGAGCTCAGACAATACCAACAGGTTGAATTGTGGGTTTGCTCCTTTTACAAAAAGTCATTGATAGCATAAAGAGCACTCTTAAATATAAGCACTGGAAGATCATTCTGTCACTGACAGCAAGGAAAACAGATGAATTGAAATTTGATCAAGTAAAAAACCTCTGCTGACAAACCCATCACAGAGGACAAACCCTGTACAGCTTGGGTCATGGTGCCAAGAGCCCCAGAGACAACAGGGAATGTTTAAGCACTTGTATTAATAGGAACTTATGCAAGGGGAATAATAAGTTCCAGGACCAAAAAATAAAAATATAAAAATAAAAATAAAGGAACTGAGGTTTACTGTACCTGTTTTGTAACCAGTGAGCTTAGTAAGCAGACTAAGTATGGCTTAGTATGGAGGTGAGGAAAGCCCGGAAAAAAAAAGAACAAAACAAAAAAAAAACCTCTAACCTGTATTGAAATGGGGAAAAAAAGAACAAGAACAAAAAGGCAGCTAATTTTAAAACTCATATGAACAGAAAACAGAGACTCGATCATCCCTTACACAGTGCTGCTTGAACAAACAAAATAAAACCCATAAATCAGCTGATTAGCAGAACCATAATTTCATATTATATTAAAAAAAAAGCAACTACTATATCCATTTCTCATGTAATACAAGAAAATATTGGTTTAGATTATGTAGTGTGAAAGCTGACAGTATGTTTTGCAGTTTCGTTTAAATAGCTACTGTTCTCACATTAGCCATAAATTAATCTTAACACTAAAAATAACCCATAAAAAATAATGTGAAATCTAGTTATTTAAGATACTGCTGACCAGGGATCATTGCCACATTACATTTTCTACTACAGCATTGAAGACTTTTAAGGTAAAATTTTGCATTTTAATTGAAGAAATAATAATTCAAAATTATTTGCAAGTAATTTTATGTGGTGTTATTTTTTGATTATGAATAACATTATTTTTTAAAAAAAATTACAATGCTTCATTTCAGCTTTTCAAACAAAATTCTTTTTATGTTTTTGTAATTTATGTTGAATTTGAGCTTTAAAATGAAAACACAAAAGAATGTTTGATTTAAGTTTCTCTATATATTGATTTAGAAAGCTGAGATTTTGTTATTGACTTCAAGATAACCAAACATGGCATGTTACTTTATATGTATTTGAAAAAAGAAGTGAAACAAAGGGTGATTTCAGAATGAAAAATATATACTTCATCTTCTCAGGAAGGTCAAAAGTCTCATTTTTATTTCAGTAAAACAGAAAGTGTTATCAGATGTAAGGCATTTCTGGGCAAAAGCTTGGGTTTCCACTAAAAGAACCTTGAAAACCCTTGAAAACATTTTTACCGGTGTTGATAAAAAGGTGACTTAAGCACACAGCTAACGCCTGCTGCAGACGTCCCAGTGATCTACCCAGGCTTGATGCACCTCCAGAATGCTTAGGAAGAAACACACAGGTTGGTTGTTACTGTGTCTGTAATTAAACTTCAAAAGTTGAGGAGAAACTAGGGTGCTTATGAGCAGTGTCAGCGAGATGTATGGGAGAACCTGACTACTAAACATGCTCCTGAGCAGCTCTTGCAGACTCAACTCACCCCAGAGGCCGACGCCGAACTTTGCAGCATTATTTAGGACACATCTCTGCACTTTTGAGGTTTTTTGCAATGGTTTCTCAATGTATCAGCATAAAAATGCTTTCCTTGTGTGTTAATGCTGGCTGACCAACCCCCACCCAACTCTTACAGCGCAGTTCAGTGGCTCTGCTCTCAACTTTTTGCACAATTTGCAGTGTCAGGGAAAACATTATTTAAAGGCATGGCAGTGTTGAAAGATCTAACTGCAAAATAATGTGGCCTAAGACAAGAATTGTATACAGCATAACCTTAATTGGGCAATTTCTGGACATGCCAGTACACTCCGACAAGCAAAAAGAAGGCAGCTTGGGGCCGCACTCGCAGGCTGATGAGATAACGAAAAGCCATCCAGGGGCTGTATCCATGAAAATCATTGCGATAACAGTCAAATAAAATGCAGTTTCTCTGGGCTTACAGCGATGTTACAGCAGACAGCAAAAAAATGGAATCAAATGCCAGATAACCTAAAGAGCATCTGCCTTTATTATTCAACTTTAGCCCTGAAGTCTAAATATTAAATCTAGGGTGATCAGAAAGGTCAGAGAGATGAGGAATAAAGCAATCAACAGGAAGCATGGGCATGCTTCCCTTTGGATCCTCACCTTCATTACACTCCTTAAAGCCTTCCTTTCCCAGCCTAGAGGTAAGCACCTCATTTACCTCCAAGAGTCAGGAGTTTTGCTGGTGGCCCAGGCTTCTTCCAGTGCCTCCTGCCTCATGGCAGATCTAGGAACCTGTCCACATGTTTCAGCCACATGTCCAGCGAGCTGGATGGCATCCACCCCTCCTTGCCTGCTCACGGTGCCTACCCTGCAGCATTTTGCATGCTAATCCTCGCCAGCCGTTGCATCAGACGTGCCATTCCTGTTAGTCAGCAGCAGCACTTAGTGTTTTGGCAGGCTCTGGTGGACAACGAAAGGCTCATTTCTATTCTTTGGAATTCAGTTAGCTGTGCTGTTTTGCTGATTCAGAGTGTTTTCTTTTGCGTTTAGCAAGGCCCCTGTAAGATTTGCTGGCAAAGCATCTTAAGAAGTGAAATGCATACATCTGTAAATGATGCATGGGAATCCAACCTCCCAGCTCCAAATGCCCAGAGCCATTTGTACTGTGGATGCTGATACTGGTTGCCTGTGGTATGCCAAAAAAGAAGGAAAAAAAAGTATCTCATAGACTAAAATCACTTAGTTGCTTTTGAAAAAAAAAAAAAAAAAGCCAATTTAATGAATGAATCAATAAATATATTTCCTCCGGAATGACTATGTGACAGAGGAAAAAGCAAAATAATCCCCTGCTAACTAGAAAACAGCCCAAAGCATGGTTGTGAAGCATATTCTTGGGATGTAAGCACAACTTCACATTAAAAATGCACTCCCTTTTCAAAGCAATGAACCAACACCCCAGAACTGAGCAACTGTTGAATTTCAGGACAATCCCTGTCTATTTGGGTCTGTTTCTAACATATCCAACCTTCTGAACACCCCCTTGCTGCCCCCGTAAAGCAGCAGGTGGGTACCTGTGGGTACCTGCCCTCGGGCTCCTCACCCCGACCTGCAGCTGGGAGCACAGCGCTGCTCCACGAGAACCAGCAATTCACATTTTGCAAGCTCAAGCCGTCAAAGGAGGTGATAATCTCAATGACTCGTGAGCACATGTGTATTTTTAAAGGTGTGAAAAAAGCCCAAGATACTCCGCAGTCAACGCTGCATAACGTTTGTGCCGACCAGCCGAGCAGCAGCATTACAAATGTGCACAAACACGGGCTGACACGCTATCACCTGCTGCAGAGCCCCTGTCCCGCCGTGCATCGATGTTTGCCTTGTAACGACACCGACAGCACCGCGAGAAGCCACACAGCCAGCGAGGTGTGTGCTTACATCTGCTCCGTCCCCGAGTGACAGCTCTGGGCAGGGCAACCTGGGCAGCTTGTTCCCAGCTTCTGCTACTTGTACATTTTGGCTCTGTACCCAGGGTCTGAACTCACCAACTGGAGCCTACAGCCACGGAAGACAAACGTTTGAACACACCTGGAGTAAGATCTTCACCTGTGCTGGTCAGGAGCAAGAGATTTGGAAACATTTTTGACATCATCTTATCACAGCTGGCTTTGGGGATCCCGCTACTCCTGCAAACACCAGCAATACTCTCCAACATCTACATCACCAGCTCCCTCCTGCCTCTCCCATGCCTATCTTTAAGAGGAACAAGATTTGAACGTCAGATCAGGAGGTCCTGAAGGCAATACTCTCCTCCCAGCGTACGTCTCCAGCCATCAAAGCTTTAGATGGGAAGCTTCTCAGAATGGTCAACACACATATTGTCAGTTCAAACACTACCACTCATTTATCCCTAACAACATTTTTATTCACAACCATGTATTGCATTTCTTGCAGAAAGCCATTTACAATGATTGCTGCTAATGTTCTTAGACAGCATTATACAAGAGAATATACACTTACAAGATGACAAATCATGGCTCATTGTCACCTACTGCAAATCACCATGTCTGCAGTCCCTGCTTTACCAAACCCACTGGGGGTTGTATCTCTTGCATTGTCTCCTGGTCAGCACCGTGGACGCCCACAGCCTCCACGTGGGGTGCAGCTGTACAGCTGCGCCTTCTGTTTAACTCTTGCAGTTGAGACTGGAGACACATTTTTTGGAAAGCACCTCTAAGCCAGCTGCCTCCCTGCTTCCTCGCAGCAGCGCTCTGCCAATTTGCACACCACCACCAGAAACTGAGAAAAGGGAGATTTGTAAGTTCCCTTGGCTCTATGTCTCTCCTCTGAGCATTGCATAGGATCAGAAGAAAAAGAACTTCCATACACTGCATGTCTTAGAGGGAAATAAAGGCATCTTCCCACTGTATAAACACCACTGCTCCACTGATTCTGCATTAAATATAATCCTTTTATGTATCTGTCACCCAGCGAGCAGTGACCTCTGTAGTCACTGGCCTCAAAGTCACAATATGCCTACATAGGGTAGAAAAACAACTTACCATTTCCAAAATTAAGATTAAGAAGAGCACAGGATGGGCCCCTTGGGTAAAATTTAGTCAATATTGGAAAACTGGCCTTATTTAAGCACTATAATATTCTCCCTTAGCACAGAGGATAGGCTTGCATTAAAATACAGCAAAAGCAGCACTGTAAATAACTACTGCTATTTTCCTTCCATACAGTGAGTGAAATAGGTTTGCATTTGTCCCATACATTGCTGTGCCCACATTATCTACCTTCAGCAGCACAGACAAGGATGCACACAGCTTCTTAGGTGCTGCACTAACCAGCAGAGGGAGTCCCTGGAAACCAGCCATGGAGAAAACAGAATTAAAATCTATGTTTTATAGGGTGCACTCTGGAATACTAATCAAGACCAAGAGATAAAGCAATCCATGCAAATCAGATTGACGGCGATAGCTTTGCAGGGTTTGGCTTTTTTATCGGTAGAACCAGAGCAGATTTTAAAATGCAGTCTGGAGAGGTGAATCATGCTGACTTCGCTGCAGCTGTGCAGCTGAGCACGTACAAGTGCAAAGGCTGTGCACCGTGTGAACCAGAATCACCTCCTCGCAGATGACTTCCTTCCTGAACTACAGGACGACCAGAGATTGTTCCATTTTATCACAGCTCCCTGCTGTGCTGCAGGGGCTGAGCAGCTTGGCAAGCCACCCTCCCGCAGCACGTGGCCACGTGCACACCCGGCACCTCTGGGTGAGCTGTCCCCTCTCTGTGCGGTGCAAAGCAAATGTGCACGGTGATTGTAGATCTGTTAAAAATCCCATTTTTGGTTGTATTTTCTCACTGGGATTAACTGGAGAAACCACAACAGTCGTTTCCACAAGGGTCAGAGGTTTTGTTTGCAGAAAGCCCTACCACCTAGAACTTCTGGCACTCTGTCTCGTGAAAAACAAGATGCTGGATGACCGGGCAGAGTCCTTTAAGAAGGCAATTAATAGAATCTGCGTGAGCTCCCCGGGGATTACCAGCCAGCGGCAGAAGCTGCTCAGCATGCTTTGCTCGTGGCAGCCTATGGCGACGCGCTGAGCGGTTCGAATCAAACAGCACAACTTGCCTCTTGCTGAGCCTGCTGTCAGAGGGCTGCACGGCCGTGCCCAAACGACTCGGCTACACTGCTCCGTGCTGTGGTCCTAAATGCTGCATGTTTTGAGCAGGAATGCATTTTTATCGAGCGTTGTTCATGCAGTGAACTGTGGCACATAATGAAAGCACAATTAAAAAAAAAAATCTGTATCAAAGCACTATCAATTTTATTTTGATTACAGGTGCAAAATCCTCTTGGCCCAGCAACTCATTCCTATCTATATACTTGTGAATTGCTTCCTGAGTTCACTTCTGGTTTAAAAATTAGCATGCACAAAGGCCATCTGCTTGCAGAGCTCGGGCGGCCAGAGAAGTGATAATCCGATGAGCAGGGTCCATGTGAATGCACACTCACACACACACCCTTGTGAGCTCTCCCTAGCTGTCCTGGGGAAATCGAGGGAGTATCGCTAAAAATACAGCTTATGTACATTATGTACTATTAATTAAACCAGAGGTTTAATTATTATCATAATTACTAATTAATTATAGCTGTGATTAGAAATAATTACTCTATTAATTATAAAGTTTGGAAGAGGATCATAGAAAAACTGTCATATACCAGGGAAGGGTTCTTCACAGCAATTCTTTACAGTCAACGATGAAAAAGAGAAAAAAATAGGCTGAATTTTGCTTAGAAGTGCCTGGTAGAAGCACCTAAAATACGTATTTGAACATCCTGGGAGCATCTGCTTCTCCTCCTTGATTACAAAGCCAGCCTTGCTCAGATGCAGAAATTTCTATTAAATATTATTAACTTCTGCTCCAGCTAACAGGAGGACTGTGGTCACACAATTATTGTATGTTTGGGGTGAGATACAGCTCGGGAAGTGTAAGAATTATTGCACAGAGACAAGCTACTGTAAGAACTGACCCTTAGCTGGGAATTCAGGAAATCTACTAAATAAAGAAGAACCAAGTTTTTTTGCCAGCTCATCAACTAATAAACCAAACCCTATGGTAATCCCTATACATTTGTACATTTCATTTCAAGTTAATTACCATTATAAATTAGCTATTACCTCCAAATAACATAGGGTATCCGTGAATAATATGAAATGTTTTGTGTGTGTGTGTGTGTGCGGATAACACTAGAATTAGACAACACCATAATTATCAAAATGCACCATTTTTGCCAAGAGGATTGAAAACGAACACAATACAATATTCCTGCCTTAGGTATGCTTGGATACCTATTAATGTTACAGAAAGCTGGAGATGTCACTCTGAGCACAGTCGTTTGGAAGTTTCTACAGTTTACTTTTCCAAAAATAGAGAGCACTTGAAGGAGTGCAGCACCATCTTAAAAATCAATCCTTTTTTGGTGGTTCGACTTAGGAATGCCTATCAGAGTTATCACTCTGCAGATCTGGATCTGTGTAACTACCACCACAGCAGGCTGCCTGGCCAGTTTTTTTCCTTTACGAACAAACACAGCCCTTAGAGCATTTAAAGTAATTTATTTGTTTTCAATATTATTTTTTTTCTCTCTCCAAAAAGAACGTTCTTTTCAATATCTGGCTTTAAAAATAGTGCAAAAGAGTACAAAAAGATTGGAGTGGGATGTCAGGGCACGTGCAGAGTTAAACAGAGCATCGTTGTTCCTTGTGGAAGTGCAGCACCTCTAGCTCGTGCAGGGGCTGAAGAGGAAGACAAACTGCTTTCCTCAAATGCAATTCTTGTTCTGACAGAAATGAAATCATATTAGAGTGAAGTTATTTTAGAGACTACCCCAGGACACCAAATATTGAAGCACTTTCAGAATGACAGCAAATGAACACAAAACTGAAAGTTTTCTAAAAAAAATAAATTTACATCTCTTGCAAGACGCAATTTCTTTCACTGAAAGCAGTGAGATGTCCAACCAGTAAATAACTGTCCTGTAGTCTGTTAGTGTTGAACAAAACAAAATGCACTGAGATTTGCCATGCCAAAGTATGGCATTGGAAAAGGTAAAGATAAAAAAACACTGTTTTCATCACAAAAAGCCATGTTTTGTTGCACAACTTAGAAGAGACGGCCATTGCCTGACACAGGACATGGTGTGTATATAGCCCAGAATAACCCCAAAAAAGGAGCCTTTGCCAGTGGGGAAGATAAAGAGGCGTGTTGAGCAAGGACATCCTACAAACAGTCTCCAAAAGATCAATGGCCAAAATCTGGCCCACACTTCTTATATCAAATTACTACACTTCTCCAATTCTCAAAATTCCTTTTTCTATCTAAACTAATATATTTTTCTGCCACTCACAAGAGCCTGGTGACAAAGGCACACTGCATCTTTTGCCTCCGAGCTCTGGGAGCTTTGCCAGTTTGCACCAGTTTCAGAAAAGCAAGGGTTGAGGGCAATGGTGCTAGGGGATCTCGCTAGCAGGACTCTCCTCTCAACATGCACAAGTCTCCTTTAAATCTCTCAGCAGTTTTCTCCCCACAGTTTCCTTCCTGAAGTGGTTTGCATTTAGTGCTGAAGATTTCAGCACAGCAAAAACATCAGTGAGAGCCTCAAGAGCCGTTAGATTTGTTATGCTCTTCAAAGAACAGAGGCACCTTTTGTTGCTCGAGATGGGTGAGGGCAGGATAAGAGAATCCTGCAGAAAGTGGCTACGATGTTTACAAGCAATGTGCCACAGGGTTTTATTAGCATAACGCCAGGAGAGCACTTCACTGCTCTGGAAAACATTTTGCCATGGTTGCCTACCATCTGGGGGATTAAAAAACTGAATGGAAGAAATGATGTCTACTTCTTAACAGCAGAATAACTAAGTAACGGCTTGGTACTTCCTGGGAGATGAATAACAGCAATGATATTTACAGTTGTAATGCTGGAAGGAGACTTTAAGCCCAGTTTATCTGTTCAGGAGTAAAGCAATCCACCTCCTGCGCTGCACTAAGCGGGAGCCAAGCTAAGACGGCAGATGAAGCAGACCTCCTCTCCGCTTCTTCTGGCTGGGCCAAGTGCTTCCAGCTCTGGGTGCGCTGTGAGGGTGGTGTTGGCACACCAGTGTGGTCTCCTTCTCTTGGAATGGCTGTAAACACATTTCTCTTAATGTGGACTCAACTTACGTCGAGTACCCAAGTTTTTAGAAATTCCACGTACCCCTCTCAGAAAACCCAACCTAACTGGAGCAATTCTGCAGGCAGGGGAAGCCCACAAGGCAAGTGCCCATAGTGGCAGGAGAAGTGTTGGTTATTTTGGAAACATGGGCAGTGGGTTTGTACAAGGACTGTTATCTCCATCAGCACAGTAAAGGAGAGCCTTTGAAGCGGGACATAACAAGAGCTGCTATGGCCTGAAGTGATGTTTTTCAGCTAGGTCAGAAGGGGACTCCTGCCCTCAGTGGATCAGGCAGAGATGGGAACCACTGAAGATGCACTGGGCCACCAGCAGAAGAGTACCTCTCATTGGCTGCTCAAGAAAATTCACACTTGTTTGCTGTGTAACACCTCATCTCTGTCCGGTTCACAAACGATCATCTGAAGAAATCTATTCCTATAGTAAGGAATATACTACAGGAATATTTATGTCAGGTGGATTATTCCAGAACAGACCCAGAGCTAAAACAATGCAGAAGACGAAAGGAAAAAGTCATCATTTTGCTTGAATTCCCCTCTCCCCCTCTTTACTGACTTAAAAGCACAGTGAGTTAGATTAGAAATTGCCCCATCCGCAGTGCATTTCTGAGCAGTTGAAGTTTACATTGCAACTGGAGTAAGCACGAGGCTGGAAAAATTGTGAAACTTAATTTCTCTAAACCTTTCTCTTGTGCTTTTGGAAGACGTAGGTTGGGTAAGATTTATTCCCCCTGGAAAGCTTTGCTTTTTAAAGAAGCAAAAGCTTTTTGTATTTTTAACATGCACCCAATTAACCATTGCCTGTGGCTCGCTATTTTGGCTAGCACTGGGCATCTGACCACATGGATCATATTTACACTACTAAGTTTAAAAGTTTGTTATTTACAAGTTCTCTTTGCCTACATTATAAATCGGAACAACTTCTGGGATGATTCGGGTAAAAGACCTGCAGCATAATGGCATGCTTGCAGTCCAGCAATGCCCACACGACAGGAGGTTACATCAGCCTGTAGACGCTATCAGCACAGCTAGAAGTAAAATGTGCACAGGATAAACCACTTTAGTGTTTTATAACCTGCACCAGCACACCTGATAGTGTGGGAAAGCAGCTTGCAGTGCATTACGTGAAGTGCCTTGCATGCGGCACGGATCCCTTTACACCAGAAAGGTTTTGGAAGCAGCTGGCTGCAAATGGTCACTGTACGATGTGGTGGGTCCCCTCCGTTACTGATGAGTTATTTTATGTAATATGCAGGACTGTAATGAAGACGCAGTCTTTTGTCTTCCCACACTGTGTCCTCTGTGGTGCTGGGAAGTCTTGGGGCAATATTATTAAATAAACCAGCCAGTGCATTGTAGAAGACAATATAGCTAAAGGACCAGTTGGGAAAATGCTAACGAAAAATGAGCTGAATATAACATTACAAAATGATATCCAATAAATTACAGAGTTTTTCATTTGAAATCTGGTGCACCATAATCTTCACACACATCCCATGCTCACAGAAACACTACAAATACTTCAGGCAGCTAGCCAGGAGAGAGAAAATCTGCTATATGCTGCCAGTTTATCACTGCTTGATGAATCAATGCTTTCTTCTGTTTCTACCCTTATTTTGGAGGGCTTAAAGTGCTTTACAAGCAACTTCCCTCCAGCAAGATGGAAATAGTCACGTCTGGACTAGGGAAAGAGTGGAACAACTGAAGGAACTGAAAAAGATCTCAAACACTGAAAAATGTAATCAAGTCCAACTTATGGAAAAGGGAGCTGGAAAAATTGCAAATAATCCGTAACAGTGAAAAAGAAAAGCCAGCAGATCTGCTAATCAGAAAAAAATGAGTGGGAAAGACTCCTCCCAACTGCCAAAACGCTCTTCCTGCAGAGGTCAAGTCAGGTCTGTGAGTACCAACGATTTTCTTATATTGTATGTCAATATCTGCCCGAGTCCCCAGGACAAAGATATTGAAAGAAAATTTAAAAGATTCCATAATATGTAATACTCAATACACAATTTAACAGTAGGTTGCGTATCTCAAGACTGCCTTCTTCTTCTTGTTCTTCTCCAAGAGGTACCTAGCCTTTCAACCACAGAAGCTCAAGACGCTGATATCCTCACCTCATGCCCTGCTCCAATAACCGTGCTGTGCTGTCATCTGTCATTGCATTTGTTAAATCTAAGAGGATGTAAGCCCCGAAGAACATGAACCCTGTCTGCTTAGAGACATGAAACAGCCTGCAAGCACAATCCATGCAACATGCAGGGCAAGAAGGGATGCAGCTCTGTCCCCAGTGAAATCCAGCTGCCAGTGACAAGGTAGGACAGACACTCCCTGCATCGAGTAATTCACACCAGTAAACAGGGCTGGCTTCACAAAGGGGACTCCCATGAAAAACAAACAACAACAACAAAACAAACCAACAATTTAACAAGAAGCCATTTGTCATACTAATGGCCTTGCTAAATGACACCATTAAACAACTGTAAGCAAGAGATTGGTTAAGTAAATCAATGTTATCATTTGCTCTTATTTCGCAGGCTGGCTCAGAACCAGCTCTGCATTTTTATTGTAAAGGAGGGCAGACTAAAGAGACATATAAGGGAATCTAAGTAATTAGGCATATAAACAAGCTGGCAGGTAAAGAATTGCGATTCAGTGAGTCAACCTCTCAAGGAAGGATGGAACACGTTTATTATTACTTTTCTTTCATATTTTATATCATTTCAGATTACTCCCAGCACAATAATTAGCATCCTCACAAAGCACAAGACTGAGATGAATACTGCATTCAGTTCCAGAACTGTAAGGACTTTCTTTACCCCATCCTGAGGATGCAGCTCCCATCACATCACTAGGAATTTGGACACGTGGGGGACAGCCAACGTCAGTGAGTTCAGCCGCTGCAGAAATAAGCCTTGGCAGCAAGTTCTGGCTATGGCTTTCCTCCCAACTTTCCCAAAAGTGGGCCATCATACTCCTGGGAGGAATCCCTCCCCTGGGATGATCTCCACACGCAACCCAGATTAACACAGGCTTGTGAGTCAGCAGCTGGATTTAGGATCTCATTCAGCCCACTTAACCTTAAGCACTTAACGAAGCGCTTGGCTTAGCATTCGCTAGTGCTTCATGCAACCGGCGCAGAGAGATGGGTTGTGGTGGTGAACGAGGCTCTCTCGTAAAGAAGTGGGACAGCACAGCGATTCTCAGCACGAGTTCAGAACCGTATTTTCATTTCAAGTGACTCATTCATGCCAAAGTCAGCACTGCCTAGAAATTATTTCCAATTCCCCCAGACGTGAACTGCTACCATTTTAAAACTCTCTAATTCAGCGTAATGTGCTGCTCAAAAAACCCACACCACTGCTTTGTGAACAGGACTTAGTTATTTTCGCAAATGGCAATCTAGTTACAGTACCCTGACTCCACATCTGCTGAAGACAAGCCTCAGATTTTCTGCTGTAGTCTATGATTCATTTCAGTCTGTACAAGTGGGCAGTAAATCGAAGGGAGACGGAAGGCAGAACCTGTGCCCAGCTATAAGATCAGCAGTGCCTAAACGCAGCAGTGTCTCGGTGGGGATGTATGGAACAAATAAATGACAGCATGTCCCAAGTAGTGTACGTAGCAAATCCCAAACTGCAGAGCTAGCAGATAGCTACGATAGGCTGTTTTCAGGATGAATGTGCCAGAGGGAACACCTCTGTTTAACTCTGTGGTTTCAGTTGAGGAATTAATTAGTGTGAACAGTTCTGTGTGTACAATTACGCTCCTCAGACCTGGAATCTGTCTCCACAAGAGACAGATTGTCTTGCGCAAGAGCAAAACCCTAATGCATGGATGCATGGATATAATAAATGCTTTTCTTTTTCTAATGATTTTTGCACATGAAAAATCAAACCCCAATGCAGCATGCAGCAGCAGAATGGATGGCAAGGGCTGAGCCTGAAAAGGTATATGGATACGTGTGCCTGTGTGAATTCATGCCCACAAACACGAGCCATATGCAATATGAGCCTGGAAGAACAGATCTGAAAATACATCTCGTACTCTATATCCATTACACGCTTCTGCTGTCAACTCTCACGCTGAGACTATTACAACAGCTGGGAAAAATGTGATAATATAAAAGTCCTAAGGGAGAACAGGTATCTGTTGTACTCCAGCATCACACAGTGGTGCAGGGAACACAAGGGTGGGGGTGATGCAGGCCGCCCTGTACCCAGGCAAGCTGAGGTTGTGAATACAGCAGGGCAGAAGTGCAGTGTCAAGATACTTAATGCTGACAAAGTCAGCATGATATGCCACACAAGTGGGTACAAAGGCTTGAATTTTGGCTCTAAAGAACAAAGTAGTAAGAAAAAAAGAAGCTTTGAATCAAAATACTTTCTTTTCAGAGTCAATAAAATTCTGAATTTTTATTTTGTTTCCTTTTTCTTTTTTTAAATAAGTGTAATTCCTGATAGTTACCTCTGAGAAGTTACTGTTGAGAACAACCAAGAAAAAGAGTCTGTTTCCAGAGACTTTAGGTACATTAGGACATGAGGTCTACCTAACTACCACTGCCAAGCTGTTTTAGTATAATCTAATGTCAATTTCATAGTCTTAAAGAGAAAAATGCAAAAATATATTTTGGAATCCAGAAAAAAAGTTGATAAAAATGAATATTTGGGGACTTTGTTTCATAGAATCAGAGTTTAAAAAAAAAATGCTGAAATTTTCTTTAAATGAAATTCCTGTTTTAGACAGCCTTAATTGTATCTAATGAGACAGCTGTCAATGTTTGAAACCTTAAATGTTTTGTGTAAAAGAGAAAAGCATTGCTGAAAACTGATTGTTTACCAAAGCTTTTTTCTTTTTTTTTCTTTTTTCTTTTTTTCTTTTTTCTTTTTTTCTTTTCTTTCTTCTTTTTCTTCCTTTTTCATTTTTTAAAGAAAGAAGGAAATTTTGGCATTTGTGTGACCCAATTCATGTCTGTATATATGACAAGTACAAACTTTAAATGGAAGGTCTTCAGCATGGGCTGAACCTTGTGTATGTAAAGCAGTAAAAACACTATGGTATGCTAACTATCTAACACTATTTTATTCTAATTAATAAAATAATGGAAACAAATCCAAATAATTATTTACTCTATATTCATAAACTTCACAGAAATCTAATAGGGCTTCTAGTATCCAAATATTCTTTCTTAAAAATACCTGTTGTGCATTGTTAGGAATAGCTAACAACTGAAATTTCTAGACAAGTCCACTTTAGGATAGTTTCTTTCACTTTAGCATAACGGCAATAAATTCTCATCTTGAAACTCACACTTCCTCAGTGAGCCTCTCTGGACCAACCTCAAAATCCTGAAAAAAAACACCCCATTGAGGGGAAGAGGCAGATGAAAAAATATATAAACCTAAGGGCTTTTGCAAAAAGCCTCTCAACACAGACATGAAGCCTATCACAATCTCAAGACCATAAGCAAAGCATCAGAATTCTGGAGTTTCACCTGGTGATCTAAAAGGGTTGAGTATGTAGGAGAGACCTTTAGCAGCCAAAGAGCTCTGCACTACTCACATACACACGAGCTTAGGACTAGGGAGCGTTGGCCAGATTTCCTCCTGAAGTTCTCCTGCTGTGGCACAACTATAGATGAAGAAGGCCAACTGAAAAATGCAGAATTCAGGTCCCTACTTCTGGAAGCAGAATTTGCTCTTTGATGACATTAGCATTTGTCAGCTTAATAGCATGAATGGATGTATCAAAAGAAAAAATATGAATCCTAATAAGTATACTAACTAGTAAGATATATTTGTGCATTGAGTGTTTTCAGGAGACTAAAATGATAAACACTTTAAGGGTATTTGTGTGCTTGGAAACTGGTATAAAGTTACTGCTCTGCTTTCTCCAGAGGGCTGCTGCCTCATGCCTCATGCCACTGCTGCAAGAACTGGATGGCAGCAAGTATTGTTAACCTTGTATCAGCGTGTTCTCAAAACAAAAACAGGGCTGTGGTATACATTTTGAGGAAAAAAGGCACCACATGAAGACTGCTTTTTGGTCACAGCCCATGAACTTCAAAGAGGTCCTAGGCGTGTTACTGAGGGCTGTACTTAATCTCGGCATCGCATACCAGAATCTGATTCCCATTGAGAAAAGGGGACATTAGTCTGGGCCTTTGCAAGTTGTTGCAATGGCAATTTAGCAGAATGGTATACTTCACCACAAACCTCAACTACAGTCAGTACAATAGTTATGAGTAACACCAGTCAATGTCCAGAGCATATGCCTTTACATTTTACCTTACCAAATAACCAAGACACCGGATGCTCAAAGCTGAGCCACAAAGACAGTCAGCTGCGGCTGAGACATGACATACTGGAAACATGAGCTCTGTATTCTACCTCAGGAGTTCTTATAAAAGGTTGCTAATTTTACCCTAGCTTCTATTTATTTAACATTTTATTCTTCTGTGTTACAGGTAAAGGAATTTATACATAGATCCACAGAAATCAGTGGGGCTACCTGCATGCTGAGGCACTCCCCAATAGCCATTGATCTCCTACTGTGAGCTGAGGTACCATGAAAAATTGGAAGGAAGGAGAATAAAACCTGAAAACATGTACAATTCATACCACATCTAATGCTGAGCTAAAAGGGGGTCTGCCAGAAACCAACCTTTTCTTAGGATAATGTTTTTTATCACAATACACAATCAACACAACTGCATCAGGTGATCGATAAGAATCATCATAAAAATGTCACAGATTAATAAAGAGCACGGTGGCTGCTCACTTACCTCCATCCTGTGAATTCATGATATTCAGAGCAAACAGCATTGCATTGGAGAATGTGGTAGCCTCTTCTTTGCTTGCAAAATTCAAGCCGTAGACTTGCCGTGCATCGCGCCATTGATGAAAAGTAGGTGTTGCTTGATTGTACTTCAGTCCTTTCACAATTGAGTAATTAATCACTACCTGTGATATGAAAGAGAAGGGTGAAAATTAAAAAGAGTTCTGTTTTCAGTGGGGAAAAGAAAAAGCCTTTGGTACAGGTTAATTAAATTGGTAGTGGCATTCTTAAGGCAGCTGCTCCACGGCAGTATGGTAAGGCAGCATGCACTTGGATGACAGAAGACATGCGTGTGTGGGTGAGATTTATAACAGTTCAGACCAGCCTCAGGGACTTCCAAGCTAGTTCTGCAAAATCTATCACCTGCTCATGTTTTCTACAGCACCTGCCCTGGATACAGCTGCATGTATATTGCAGACAGATGTCAAGAGCCAGTGCCAGCAGCTGTTGCCATATTTTGGGAGATAATCATCGGCAATTGTCAGGAAAGGGGACAGATTGGCACTGGCCCTCCACTACAGCAGATATATGTTGTCTCATAGCACAGCCTCTGGTTTTCCCCTCCTCCCCTGTGCCTGATCACCACCAGCTTCTTACGTTGAGAGACTTTTCTGTCTAGAATCAGATAGGTAGTGGCAAACCCAACTAAATATTCCCTGTCCCAGCTCCGCCCTTGCTCTACATGCTATAATTTCCAGGGAAAGGGTGACTGCAGCAGAAGGGTGTTTCTCTATGATTTAATCAGCTAGATAAAATGCCTTGTTTACCCCTGGGCAGGGCACACGGAGATGCAGTGCTGCCCAGCACCTTCCCAGCCTAGGCTGAGAACACTCCTGAGAGCTGGTCCCCTGAAAATGGGAACTGCACACCCCACGTGCTGCGCAGGAAGGCACCTGCCCCAGCCAGGATGATGTGGAAAAGCACGTCCTACAGCCGCAGCAGTCGTGAACTCACTCCTGTTGCCGATGGCTTAAACAACTGTGTTCTCTTAAAACACGGTGACACCACCCCCATCCTACAGCTGAGCTGTGATGGGAGAGCCTCAAGTTTCAAGGGTTCTCCAGAGCACCAGGTAGACTCACGCCTGAATAACTAACCCAACAGTTCTAACATGTACCAATTTTTAAGCTTTCTAACAACTTCTGAATAGCTTAACCAAGGGAATGCCCAGCCAGTACGTTTGAAGAAATTTATAGAAAGATTGTGCAGCTTCTTCCAGGCTATGCAAAGTCAGATTTTCTCACCTACTAAAGGGATCTTCTGTTTCATCGATAGCACTACTACAGTCCAAAGAGCACTAGAAGGTGTAGTGCTGTTGTATAAAGACAGACAGAAATTGTAAAAATCTATGCCAAAAGTCATTTGAGAGAAGTCAGGTAAACTTTTCAAAACTTGTTTTCCCAGAACATCTACTCAAGAAACTCAGAACCCGCTTTATTCTGAGGGTTTGATCACTTGATGTTGAATGAAAAGTTGAATAAAGACAGAATTTAAACGTTGACCTTCATAAATCATCAGGATGCTTAGATGAACACATGTAAAACCTTGTCTTCAAACTCAAAACGTAGACTGAAGTGGGGAGCGACATATAAACCAACCTGAATTTCATTTTATCTCCTCTGATAAATGTTCCTATAGAACAGGAAAAAGAGGATAGATTCTCCTGCCGTTGTTAAAAATGAGTGCACAGAGGTCAACCTGTACAGATGGTGCTGAGACTCCTCAAGGCACACAATGGTAAGTGTGTGTCTTGGAGCTGTAATTAAAATAAAGAAGGTCCCACTCTTTGGTGTACAGGAGGTTTTGTACAGGTATTTCTACGGGAACTTTACTCTAAAGCTCGGTATGTCAGTAAAATAGTATCTGCCATGCTAAGCAGGTCAGTAGCTCATCTTGCCTAGTCTCCATCTTCAATTTTAGTCTATAATAGTTGAATTGGGGAAACTTATTGGAAATCTTGCAGAAAGAAATAATGGATTTGTCAATAACAAATAGGTCTTCCTGTAACTCTTCAGAGTTTGTCTTAAAAGCTGAAACATGGCACTCTATATGGCTATTTTTTTTCTTTTCCAACCCATTTTAATATTTTCTATCCTGAAATAAAACAGTCTTGTTACTGATATAAATATCTGCATTGTTTTTAATTTTATTTAATTCTGGATTTCAATTATACTGTATGGCAATGAGTTTCACAGACCAATTGTTCATAATATTAATACAGTGATGCCTTTCAATATTCCCATCACTTTAATGTTAAACAAAACGTTTGCCTCACTTCTATCTGGTACTCTCCCTCATAACTTTGCTTCAGTTTCAAGTGTAAACGTTCTGGGGTAGGCATGGATCTATAAAAAAAATTATAATTGAGAAGTCTTCCCTTTGACTGTAGTCTGTGGGCTACCAAATTATCAGCAGTGATGATGGTGATGTCTCACAGAATTCACATTAATAGGGCTAGAAGGGAGCAAGGGTGCCTCAGGATTCCATGTCACGATGGATCTTGGTTGTGTGACCATAACCACAAGGTCAGAGGTCCTGCACAGGTCTTACAGCCCATACTCTTCTTTATCAAGACAGAAAAAGACATTTGCTTGTTTTTCCAGAGCAAGAAATGCTCCAGAAGTTTGTTATCAGCGTGGATCCTGCGGTGCTCTCAGTGCTAACTCCTCCCTCCCATGGGCAGCAGACGTGTGTTTGCTGAAACACAGGGACCATGGTGCAGCAGCTAACAACTGCTACAGCTGAGGCCAGATTCTCTGTTTCTGCAAGCAGGCCCAAGCCTGACTGGCTTCAGCAAGTTACCGAGGTAATTAATTAGTTCTTGTTTTTTCAAAAAAAAAATGTGGTTTAATTTATATCACAAGAATGCTGTCCCATTTCAGGTTTGGCTTAGGCTCAAGTTTAAAAAGTCCCACCTTCCCCAAGGCCCTGTTTTTACATTCGTTTCTTAGCCACATCAATACACAAAGCCCTCAGGAGACATGATTCACGTTTGCCTTACACCCTTCTCCCCACCTATGCGTTCAGCACATGTGTTTCAGCAATGAGATCATGCTGAGCTGAAATCCCTTGATGTCAAATCACCATTTCAAACCCTCAGCTGATCATGACCGTGCACGGGGAAGCTCCTGCTTGTCCGCTGGGCCATGGAGATGGACCAGCTCTATCTTCTTATCTTTCTGAAAGCCTTGCACACTGACTGAAGCTAACACACTTCACCTTTGTAAGAGGCTAGGTTACAATTACAGCTGGCAAGCTGCAAGTTGCAGCAAATTGTTTGCTTGTGACTCTGTTGGGCTACACGCTAAGAGAAAACGAAGGTTGCAGAGACATTAAAACTTGTGATGTCAAGTGACTGCAATACCGACCTGGCTGCAGCTTCAAAACAAACAGTTCTGGCCTCTGTGGCAACTCCAAAGCTTCAAAAAGCTACTTCTGTTTTTTCTGAAGATTACTGCTCATGCCAGTGTGAGCCTATGCAAATGTGCTCATCTGTGTGGAGCAGAAAGGGGAATTCACTGACTGCCGGTCTGCAGCTAAGTGCTGCTGCGTGCAAGCACGCGGCGAGCACGTCATCCCAACACACGAGGGGAACGAGTGGTCTGATGACCACTTCCCCATGGTGAGAATGACACTGATGTTCTGCCATTCTAAAAAACGTATCTCGCTGTGGTCACCTTTATAGACACCACCAGCCGGAAAGCAAAATATACACTGACAAGGTAAACAGAATGGGGAGGGAGCATCATAAACTCTAACATGTGCCCCAGAAAAGGGCTAAGAAACAGAAAATATTTTTTTTTTAAATGACAAAAAAAGCCTACAGGAGATCCATGAAAAAAATAATAAGAGGATGAAAATTAAAGAGCATATTAAAGATGTAATGTAAAAACAACAAAAATTAAAAGGGAAACATTAAAGACAGGCACGGGTGAAATCATGAAGATTACTCTACTCTGTGCCTTGCCAAACAGTATGCAATAAAACTTAAAATTGTTCCTACATGGTATTATTGCATTACATATTTTAAACTAGTTTCTCAACTCCTGGAAATCTGTGTAGCTTCATTAGCTTCATTATATGCGAAATCCCGTATTAGCTGAAGATTGGTCCTTTTCAGAAAAATATGGCTTTCCTTGAAAAACAGCACCTTGTAATAAAATCTCATTTTCAATGTGACTTAGCACAACCTGAGAGCAAGCATGAAATGGCTTGTACAGAGAATTATTTTAACTGAAATTCACTTTTGCTCTCATTAAATGGAAATACCTAGCAAGCCTTGCAAGCTTATTGCTCCATGTGAGATTCACATAAAATATATCAAATTCTGAATCTAAGACTTTCAGAACATTTGCTGTCTTCATGATACTAGATTTTTGCAATCATGTTTAAGGTATTTGCTTTTAGACAGTTTTAACTGACTAAAGCAACCTGTACTTTTTTGTTTGTTTGAGGGAGCATTTTTAGTCTTCAAACTCTAGAAAAATATTTTTTATAACTGTTTCCTTCTGAACTGAGATGATTTTCAGATAGTATGCAGCCTTTTTATAAGAAGGAACTTTTGCAAGCAAATAGAACATTACAGTTAATATAAAACGTTTAATATACAGATCAAGATTTGAATTTTAAATATAACCTACACTATAAATTGTATATCTGATTAAGACAGACCTCTGGTACACATATAAAGTGTTCCATACATATATATGTAGACATTATGACTTTTGCTTGGTTTGTACTGGCTATTCAGATGCATCTTAGATTGTCTCACATGAGTATCATTTACATTCACTAGCTGGCTACACAAAATAACTAGCACAGCCTGTTCCAGAGCAATACTGATTCTCACAAGTGACTAAGCAGCCACTGTATTTCATTCATTTTCAAAAAAATTTCTATTTTTAAAATGAAGCTCCATTACTATATTGCTTTTGCTCTACTGAGAAGGATAAAAACTGAGGCAAACGTGTTGCAGATGTTTCCAAAGTGTGCTGTAAGGAGCTGAAAACCAATGTGCTAAATAAAAAAATAAATAAAGAAAACATCCTATTCCATGAACAGATTGCGCAGTTTAACATTTTGGCAGCTGGGAGGTGGTGGTGCTCTGCTCCTGCTCCCAGACCTGACTCTCTCTGCCATAGGAGCCCTTTGACCACCTTACACAAGGTGAGGTGCTCACCACGCTTTCCCACAGGGCTCTGCCACTCTCTAACCTGCCAGGAAACCCCTCGCACACTTTTTTCTGAGCCTCCCGCCAGCATGATGGCACAAGGCAAGCATGGGAGGAGGGCTGCCAGGGCAGACTCAGCTGCTGCCGCTGAGCCATCCCCATGGTGTCACAATGGGGGAAGTCCCCAACTCTCAAACTTCTGCTCTGAAATTACAACCACAGGACTACAGGATAGCACCGCTACTCTACACAAGCATATTTTTGTTATTTTGGGTATAGACATGAGGTTTCTTGCTGCTGATGGCATGCACAGACTGGTGCACCCAAGAGCAAGGCGGTCACTGGGCTGCAGTGGCCGAGGAGGCTCTGATCCCACTTCTGCTTATCTAAATCCCATGTATCTCCCTTAATACCCAGGGAGGCCCTGTGGGCTTAGCCTGCCATAAATCAGGTCACAGGGTGCATCTAGGACTTCAAAATGTGATGAGGATGTTATGAGGAACTAATTGCTTATCACAGCAATGCAGCAAGCATGCTTTATGAGACACCCATGCACAGCAGTGCAAGGTGATACTGCTTTTCTTTTGTGTATCTAGCACTAAAAGTGAGCCAAAAGTAACTTTGGGGGAGCTGTGAACAACACCTGCAGAATGATATGAAATTCATTTCACGAGCAAAAACATAGGGGGGAAATACAACATTAAATCTCTCACATTCACCAAAAGTTCATTTTGCAAATAAACAGTAATAAATCATGACACATTCAGTGCCCCACAAAATTGTACAAAATCTGAATGTGTGGAGTAAATGAACTCACAGACATCTTGCAGGGAGCAGGAAATGTCGCTAGACTTCACCGAATACAGAACTGATGGTATCTAAAAAGACCAAAGGTTCATTTACAGGAAATTTTATGCAGTTACTCACTTGTTGATCTTGCAGTTTAACTCCAACTACCCTGAAGGTGTTAGTGGCCGTGTTGTGGTATATGTTGATTCTGCTGAAACCCTGCTGTCCAGGTTTGATTGGCACCCATTTCTTACTGGTATCGTCATAGACCATAACTGAAGCCCGAGCTTGGCAAATACTCTGTTCACTGGAAAGAAAAAAACAACAAATTAAGAGGAAAAAACAGTGAATTCATTGTTTACTACCGAAAACACCTCAAAGAAAACAACAGAAATTATCAGAACCACTTAAAATGTATGTTTTATAACAAATCTGCTAATCCTTTGAATATAATCTGCCTATTAAAGCTTGCACGCATGTGCTTGCACTTAAAAAAATTCAGTATGCTGCTGAACTGATAATCTATTTTATATAGAAATATTATGCCCCGAGGAATAACTGGTAGTGCACACATTTTATGAAAACTATCCAAGAGTATGAATGCTCTATTTATTTTATGTACCTATTGGCAAGCGAAGCCATTCACATTTGCATGAAAACTGACTAATATTTTACAGCTTCTTGACAAAATAAACATGACATGCAAAGCTGAGTTACACATTTAAAACTGGAAGCAAGCAGACCTTGAACCAAAAGCCACGTTCGGTAAACTGAAGAAATCAATTACGTTAATCCAGCTAATGCCTAATGCTCAGCCCTGGTGACGCACTCAGACATCCCAGACCATGCGGTGTAAAACACACAGGTGCCTTCACCCTGACAGCAAAGAAAATGGGAAGCCGACTCCACAGATTTCTTCATTTCAGGGTTTACGCAGATAACCACTATTAATAGAACATTAGTATATAGGTATTTTTGTTCTGTGGCCTCACAGAAATTCATCATTTCTTTACCTCTTGCTTGTGCACTAGTGACTAATACATATATACTAGATCAATGCTGAAGTGCACTTTTCACATGAAAGAAATACTACTGGCACATACTGCCGAGGTGACAACTCAATACAGGTTGTAGCGCTTTACAGCCACCACTGGTGGCATTTTTGGAACGGCAGTCAGGATTTTAATTCCTGCTCTCTGAAAATCCCAGCCACTTTTCTCATAACAGAGAAAATAAGAATTCCTTACACAAAGTAAAAATGAGCCCTCCAAATTTTGGAGAATTGAGATATTTGAACATAACAGGGTTTTTCAACAGATGCATGTTAGGCCAAATAAAGCTCTTAGGATTTACAACCTGCAAATATTTTAAGTTTGTGGCTGTCCTATTTACTTCAGAAATATATATATTAATGCATACCTCCCCCATCTTCAGTCCAAGCTGTATTAAATACTTTTCAGCAATGCAGTATCAAGTGGTAATCCACTTTGCACACAAATCCCTTTTTCCCCCTCTTGCATACAGTTCTTTCTCTTAATTTTCTCTCAGCAATGCCTCGGTTTCAGTCAGATGAACACAGGAGAAGCTCTCGGGTGGTACTGAACCATATTACTGCCCTGCCACCTCGCCAAGTGACACCACTTGTAAATCATAGCAAGTGTTGCAAACCCAACCTTATTCAACCCCACCACTGTCATCATTTTAATGAAAAGGAGCACGCTAAGTATTAAGAGGATCTGGGTAGATAACAGCAGCAATTTTCAATCTTTTCTGATCCATGGCTCTCAGAAAGATTCCCAAGGCAGACGCATACCCCAGTGTGAACTAAAGCCCACTGACATTTGGCTCGTTGCACTAGTCACTTCTCACAGCCTCCAAGCAGCTCACAGACCTCCTCCAGGTTGTGGGCAAGAGCCTGAAAACTCTTCACAGGGTTTACAGAGGGAGCAATGACGCTGGCAGACATCTCCAGAAAGACCAAGCTAAGAACATTCAGACCAAAGTGTACTTTTATGATGTAAAAACATGGGAACAGCAGTGGTCTGTAACATATTCAGATCCGCAAGACTAAACATTATGTTTTGATTCTTCAGACTTATAAGAACCAGCTCATCCACCATTTGCTGATGCTGTGCTGTGTGAGATGCCTGGAGATCTGCACCTTCACTGGTGTACTTACCCAGCAAATACCTCAACATCACTTTTTTAAAGGTAAACGAACGTCATGTGGCAGCTTCTCCACACATCTGACACTACCAGCTGGGATTTGAACTTGCTGCAGCCTGCCTAATCCTCCAACTGGTGCAAGAGCCTCAGAGAGGCAGAAATGGCATTCTGCCTCGGTGCCACAGGTGGGGAGGAAGAGAGAGAAATGAAACAGCACATAGGCAAGTACACTGGATTATCTTTGCCCTGTGGAAGTGGAATGGCTAAAAATAATATCCAGTATGGTACTGTGGCTAGATGGTGCCCACCGGTCTGTGCTACAGGGGGGCTCATGCCACCACCAGCTCCAGAGGCAGTGGAGAGCACCAGGGCCCAGGGCCATGACAAGGCCCTGCCCAGGGAGCCTGCAGGCTCCCTAAAATCTCTGTCCCCAGAGGGTGACTCTCAGGAGGCATGGCACCAGATCCTTCTCCTCAAGCCTTGCTGGTCGCTACAAGGCTGTACTAAAGTAAGCAAGAGCATGCCACTGGTTTGATCAGAGCAAGTCTGGGACCCTGTGGTGCCTGCATGTGAACTTTGGAACCCACAATTGCCAAGGACTCCTTGGCAGCTTTATTGCCATAAATTAATTGAATTATCCATACTTACAGAAAATGCACCTAACCCTACAGACGTGAGGGCCTTACTGTGGCATTATTTGTCACGCCATACCAATATTCCAACACGTGCAGCAACTTTGCCTTCAGAGTTTGCTGCCATTAAGAACGGCAGCAAAAACACCCTCTAAACCCCATGAGGGAAATACAGACCCCAGGAGAAATATTTAATGCATGACAACTAATTGTTACTGTAACATAAAGCAACACATCAAGCTCAATTTCTGCTCTCCCTGCAGTCAATGGACGTTTTTCATCATTCATTTAAATGGCAACAGGATTAAGCCTGTTATCTGGCCTCCAGTGAAATAACAGAAAGGTACATAAAACAAGCACAGCACAAGGGGAATCCTTTCCTGCAAAGCACTTCATCAATCTTTCAAAACCTAAAATGCCTCCGGGGACCCATTGCTAGCTTGCTGTCTCACCCTAAATGGAGGTGTAACTCTTTATGCCTGAAGTCTCATCTTCCCCACAAAAAAACACAATTGTCCCACTGCTGCTTTAAGGGGCTTCCCTGAAAACCATCCAGAAAATGTTCAGCCCAACTCTTATAAGGGTCAGTGAGAACCTCTGTATTGCACTCTGTGGACTGCATTATTTTAAACGTAAACCAAGTAACATTGGTTTCACAAAGCTCAAGCAAAAAAAAATCTGTTATTTTTGTGATACCACTGATACTTATGTCAGCTACACATAACAAGTAATAAATAGGGTTTTAGACATACTGTTGTACATAGTCAAATTCCTTCTCTATGAGAAGTGTCTGGCATGTATCAGCATTTATACACCAAGTCACGACTGTAGCTTCTAGAACTCGCCTTATTTTCCTAAGAATACACATAAGTTACCAAAAAATTGATGTGTTGCAAATGATTCATCAAATTTCACATACCATTCCAAATATTACAAATTCTCCTATTGATTTTTTATGTTACATCAACATGCAAGCAGACTCAGCCATCTGGGTTTCTGCCATAGGCAATTACGTGTAAAAAGGGTAAAAGTTGCATCGTGTAGCATGCTTGGACTGGCAATGCAGATTTGCGGTATCCTCTTTGCTTTACTAGTTAGGGTCAGCAGCAGTCCCCAAATGAGTCACCTCCAGCTTTAAACTACCATTCAAGGCACACAGACATTTGAGAGCAGTTAGGGGTAGCTCTAGGAGGCTGCACCCCAAGCCAGTATTGCAATGGAGGTGGCTTTGTCCACAAATATTTCTCCTCTTCCATCTGTGCTGAACTTGAAAAGTATAGCCCTCTTCTTCCTCGGTTTTAGTAAATTTAACATTAACAAGGAATAGTAGCCAAAAAGAACCACAAAGGAGTACGGATAAGACTTGGGGAAAATATCTGCATTTTTGTGAATTATCCTTAATGGAGCTTCTTGCCATAACCTGGCTGACTTTAAGTAATTGAACAGGAAGAGGAAAAATAGTGGGGAACAAAATGACAGAAATGACTGTGCAAGTTGGGAGTGGGGGAGCCACAGCTGGAGGAAAAGTCTTCACTTTGCCTAGGCCAGCAGGCTATTCAAATATAAAATCAAAAAGGTCAGAACTGAAGCAAAACGAATCACCATAAACAGGAAAAAGGGAGTAAACCAAAATGGTTGACAGCAAGTCTTCAGAAGGGGCTCTGAAGGGTCTCCAGCACTTCTCTCTGCCGTCCCAGACTGAAAAAAAACTGAGAGTCCAAGCTGCACTGCTGCTTCGTTGACCACCTCTGCTTACAAGGCATCCTCTTGTGGATACAACTTGTGCACAGAGTGGTCCTGAGCTGTTGTGCCCACCTCTGACCCATGATCCGGGGAGAGACCACCATTGCAGGAGGTTGCCCCAGCCCTACCCTGAACCCTGGCAGGTCACCTGTCCAGGAGGGTTTAAAACACCCTCTTCTAGAGCCATGGCAACACAGGACAACTTTTGGAGGATCACTAAATCATGCTCTCAAAAAAAGTGTAATAAACTGATGGCAACTAACCAAATTCAGGGTTTAACACCCAATTCTGTGGGCTCTCCTCCAGCATGCTGGCTGGACCAGAAGACTCCTGCTATTCTTTATATTTATAGAAGAACTGTTTCCTTGGGGCAGAAATTCACTTGGCATAAGCTGTGAAAGCTCCCCTAATAGAAAGCTCCCCTAATAGAAATCAAGCAATGACGCTTTGAACCTATTACCAACCTACCATCTTTCAAGCTGCTCAAGTTCTCTCTCTTCCAAACAAGCTGTCTTCTGATATTCTTAGGAAATGCAAACAGATACTTCTGCAATCACTTACCTTATTTTTAATTTCCATTTCCCATCCAATCCCACCCACCCCCTCTCCTTTAAATAATTAATCATTTAAAATTATCCTGGACCGATCTATTCATCCTTACTGGTGCCAGGAATTGTTCATATTGCTTTGCCCAGGCCTTGTCCTACCTCACAAAACCTCAGCACACAAAACATGCGAGGTGACTCACAAGCCCTTTAACACCTCTCACTCGTCCACTGAGTCCGACTACAGAAAGTTAGAGTCGTGTGGTTAAACTTAACACGCAAGAAACAGATGCTGGTGCTGATTTAAGAAGCTGACAGAAATATCTCAATGTTAGCTTTAAAATAGCTAACTTAAATAAAAAATCCTGTACACGGAGACCTGCGGTCTGTGTGATAAGTATCTGTTAACCTCAGAATTAACAAGCAACAAGTCTGGGTCCTGCAGCATTTAAAGTGTGCTGCAAACTCTGCTGGACTTATTTGCAGAACAGCCTTTAATTGATTTCACTGCAACAAATATAATAATGGTTTGGAAGCAGGGAAAGCGTTTGAGCAGGTATCTTTGTAGAAACGGGTGGGCATTTCTGTCTAGTGACCGGATTTAGAGAACAAAAAACACAGGAGACTCTCTCAACACCAGCCAGTCAGGTCACTCAGGCTCATACACACCACTACCTGAGGTCTGAGCTCACTGCAGCTAAAACCTGCCGTAGTGGCTCTCCAGCCCTCCCACCACAGATTCACTGCTGGCTCTGCCTGTGACCCCATTTCTCGTTGGGACCCCCATTTCTGCAACACCACGTCAGTCACTCTTGTCAGTCCATTTGGGACCTCCTTTTCCAAGTTTGCTTCTCTCTGCTACCAAACCCGCAGGACACCCTATGTCACCATCCTTCATCCCACCTCTGTCCCGGAGCAGTGAGGAACACATTTATTTCCTCAGCAACACAGCAAAACCTGACAGTGAACCAGGAGCACTCAGCCACTGATCACACTGAAGGACGGCACCAACCCAGAGGGACTTCACGTACAGAGGCGGTTTGGATCCACAGTGACATGCAGATGTCTGAATATTTTCTAGCAGGCATTTAGATAAATAGCAGTCCCAGTTCCATATATAACACGGTGTGGGTGATGGAGGGGCGGTTTGACAACTGCTTTTCTGAGTCTCATTTCCTGGGACCCCCTGAAAAACGAACCCACAGACCCAGCAGTCAGGAGCCCTCAGTTCCATTCTCCCCTGGCTGCCTGCCGGTGCCGAGACCTCCCTGGCAATGCAGCCCTTGCCCTGACCAGCCCCAGGCAAAGTCCAGTTCCCACAGGAGCTGCTGATTTTTTGTCTCCTGCTCAGCTTGCATGTGGAAGACCTGCCTTTGGTACCGTGGCTATATCACCAGAAGGAGATAAGCTGTTTGCTCTGAGCATCTGCTGCAGGTGCCTAGCCATCACCTTTCTCCACTGTTAATCTCCAACATCTAAATAGTTTAGTATTAAATAATTACAAGAAAATTGAGCATTTACAAAGCCTCCTTCACAAGCAGCTCTCAAAAGGACACTAAATAGTGAGTCATGACATGCCTGGGAGATAAATACATATTTTAGAGAGCAGGAAATTGATATAATGGTACCTACAGCATTATCAAGAATAAGAACACCAGCACTTGCTTCCACAAGGAGTATTATTTAAGAACTACTCTTCCTTCTGCTAGCAATGAAGACATTCATTTCAAATTCCCCCTTTCTCTACTGGCATACCCCATGGGAATTGCCATCTCCAGTAACCACTGCCGGCATCCACCGCAGACACTTCAGATGGAAACCAAAAAACAGCCTACGAGGCACTCAGATCTCTGCAACGCCAGGACTTTGGGAGATGAGTGACAAGGGAATGTCCCATGAGTTACATGGGAAACCCTGGCATGACCGGAGAAACTGGGATGCTCTTCTGTCACCCCTCTGTGCTCTTGATCATGGGAGATGTAAGTAGAAAATAAATAACATGCAGAAAGATAACGCAGCGGACGGGATGTTTCACATGGCCCTGTCATTGCACAACAGCTTGGTCCTGCAGCACCACCTGTGAAAGTTCATGCAGAGTTGTGACCTCTCGGTGTCTGCTGTGACACTTAAATAACAGATCTGCCAGTCAGGGGTGATTTAGGGCTGGTGGACTGGCTGCAAATTTATTCTCTTGTAAGCTGGCAGATCTGCTTAGCTTATAGCGCTGAGATTTTGATGCTACGTTTAATTTTAACCCCTCACTTTTCTGGTATGTTCTGCAAACTGAACCATAAGAAACAACATGATTCTAAGAGGAACTCCAGTCATCAGTATCTCAACTCAACATTTTTTTTTTTTTTTAAAAAAAAAGGAGTTTCAAAATAACTGCTGTGCAGAAGGCACTTCGTAGCGGAAGTGTAGTGATTCAGAAAAGTGGCATCACTGCGAGGCAGCCGGATGCCCAGAGCCACGTCCAAGAAGGCAGGGGCACTGCTGTCTCCTAATGGAGAAGCTCCACTCCACCGCTCCCTTCATGCTTCAGTTCACACAACTCTTTCTGCAATGAAGTGCGGTTTGCTTTCTGGTATCGCATGCCACCTTGAAGATAAACTTTGGGAGTTCCTAAAAATAAATGTCGAGCCAATGTTTAGAAGTTTCTAAAAATAAGTATCAAGCAAATGCCGTGGGGAAACACAGTGAACCCAAGTAATCTTTAAACACACACTCAGACGAAAACAGTAAAAAAGTAACTTTACTAGATCAGGTTGCTATTAATATAAACCATTTCCCTTCACCACTGAATTACAGAAATAAAAAGAAGAAGTAACTAATCTCATAAAATAAACATCATGCAAAACCCAAGACTAAACTGTCAAGTGAAAATCCGTGACTAAATCTCTCACTCACTGGCCAGCCGTATGCATACTTTGGTAGAACAATACTTTAAACAAAGGCTTTTAAGGATTGTAATCATAACTAATAATCAGGAGAGGCAGACTCATGCGTGCATACGGCAAATCAACATAAAGGTCTTTCATTAAAGTTGGCATTGCATCGCTTTGGTTTCTCTTCAGTCCCCACAGAAATGCAAATAAATCTGTGACAGCTCCTCTGGAGCCAGTGGTGTCAGATTGGGGATGAGCGTGGCTCTCTTCTCCCTCACTGCCAGGAGATGCATATTCATGTAGCATCACCATAAGACCTTAATTATCATTTTACAGAAGTATAAATTAGCCTGTGAGGTTACAGCCAGAATGCAGAGCTCCTGCACTACAATGGCACACACTTTCCTTTCCATCCAGTCCCATAAAGCCCATTCAGTGAGCTCACTGCCAGCGAGAGCACCGATCCCAGGTACTTACGTGCTCGCCATTGAGGAAGACCTGGTCAGGTAATCCCAGAGGAACAGACACTCGAATCTGGCACGTGCCCTTACACCCAAACAGGGTATTTCACCTGATTACACGGCCGAACACAAATTTGGCAGGAAGACAACCCGGGAGCCTACATGAAGGCTTAAACCCAAAACAGGAAATGGAAGCGTTATCATGAGAGCAAAAGGGCAGGAAGTAACACTTGCTTGGCAGGGGCGGGGAAGGGACTTTAAAGAAAAAATGTATTACTTCTTTCAGCTGATTTACTGAACAAAAATGCAAACAATATAGAGTAAGATTAGATGCACCACCCTTTCCTCATTGGTGCCAGAGTTATTAAAAACATGTCATTGTTTTCTCAAGGCACAGGTTCACTCTCCAAGAAAAGAAAAAAAGAAGAAGAAGAAGAAGAAGAAGAAAGAAAGAAAAAGAAAAAAAAAGAAAAAAAGAAAAAGAAAAAAAAAGAAGAAAAGAAAAAGAAAAATAAAAAGGAAAAAAATAAAGAAAAAGAAAAAAAAAAAAAGAAAAAGAAAAAGAAAAAGGGACAAAAACAGGACAAAATTTGCTCCTCTGGATATGTAAACACTGTGTGCCCTCCTCCTCAACAGTAGCTGGAAGAACTGTTTTGCATCAGCTAGCTGGGCTTTCCATCACCACAATCTCCATCACCACACTGTGCCTGCAGGAGGCCCCTGAGAGGTTGCAAGCCTTTATCTCCATCCTGCCAGGAGCTGCCCACAAATGTGTTTGCATGTGTCCACAGCAAGACAGTCCTGCAGGAGCTTCCACCTCCCCGGCTATCTCTGCAGTCCCCGGTTTGCCTGCTCTGTTAACTGGGCAATGCCAGTTAGCTGTGACAGCAAGACAGCCTACCAGCACACATTGAAACTGAAGATTTAGGAATAATAACTGAAAATACTGCAGCAAAAAGAAAAGTATTTTAGGTCCTGGGAAGTCTAGTTCATACTTGAGCACTACCTCTCCTAGGGTAAACCTGCAGTGGTTTTGATGGGCTGCTTCTCAGAGGTGACAGGTCTTTGAGGCAGATCCTTCTTCTCGGCTTCCTTTGTGTCCCCATTCCTTGCTTTGGCAAACTGGTAAACACGGATTCCCTGCAAACACTCTCTAGCCTTCCCAGCATGGCCCCAGGCTATGGGTGCATTCTGGCATGAGCAGATTAACAGCAGAGGGAGAACGCGTGCAAGGCAAAGGGCAGGGAGAGCTGGACGGGCCCTGCCGTGTTCTTGTTGCAGGTAGAAGAAGCTGGGGTTTTCTCCTGATTTCCACATGAACTTCTGCTTTTTGTCAGCGGGCTCACGTGCTCTTTTAACGTGTGTAAATACGTCAGCTGCTATCTGTGGTTACACAAACACGCAGAGTGCAAACACAAAAGGCAAACAACTGCAGAACACGAACACTGGATATGCAGGGCTCCCAACTGCTCCTCCTTAGCCCAGGTCAGCACAAGCACCCCTGCCTGGAGACCACACAGAAAGGAAGAGAAATGAGATACAGGTGAGCCAGAATACACCAGAAGAATAGAAGTATTTCTTCAGCTATGACAGAAGTTGGTTATTACCATTCACAAGGGGATTAACACAGTCCTTTACCTCAGTATCACCTGATAACCTACATTCTATGATGCTATGGTTGCTCAAGAAAATAATTCTCCTGTGCGGCTATGCAATATGCTGGCAGCTCAGATCCCACAGAGCAACAAGGAGACCGGTCCCCAGGAGATGACAAAACCCTCACGTCCTGGCAGTGGTCTCAGAGGGCCACACATGGGTGAATAACCTGAGATCCCTGCCTAACACAGCAGGAGCAGAGGGGTCTAGCAGATAGGCTCAACTGGGCAAGATGCACCAGAACCATAAATGCTTCTGTGCAGTTCCTGCCTGAACAGAGGAGCTGAGTGCTTTTAGGTTCACTGCTTTCCTATTGTAAAATATTACTTTCATTGTCCACTTGGAAGAAATGTGGAAACTACTGGTGAGACATCACCCAGCTAAAATACAGGTGAAAATGTGCTCCGTCTCACCATGGCTATCACACTGCCCATTGAAAGGCATCTTCAGATCCTTCTGCAGTAAATCTCTGTATGACTGGGAGGGTGTTGGTTCTCAGCTGAAGGGGGAAGGTTGCAACCTAAAACGAAAAAGAGTTTTCACTGACATACAAGAACTTTTTGCAGCTCTCTTCTCTTCTCTTCTCTTCTCTTCTCTTCTCTTCTCTTCTCTTC